>NW_010529198.1:7548-8045 GCF_000687285.1 Phaethon lepturus | reverse complement strand
TGGGCGAGCTGAGAAAGGGGAGTCTGGTATGGTCGGTACTGCTACAGTGTTTGCTTATTATCCCCTATTCTATAGAATTTTAAGCTGGTCCTGCCTAGGAAAACTGGCTCCTTTGGAGCGTGACTTTTGTCTTTTAACCGATCATAAAGGCTCCAAAAAAACTTGCTTCTTTGTCCATGTCAACTATGTCGCTATTACTAACAGAGACAAAAATCCTGTCCTCTCTTTTCAGCTGAAACACACCACCTTGGTAGATGGAGTAAAGTCCATATTCTGCCTTTTTAGACCAGCAGCTTGTTCTTGCACTTTTCATGAGCAAAATGGGCTCTGGGTAATTAGTCAGTTTGTAAACGTATTGGACAAGCTGTTTTGGGTTCCTGATTTGTGCCAACAAATCTGAATCCTCGTTCTCACTTTCACGGAAACGAAAATAAATTTGCGAGTAGATGTAGTAAAAGCCTGTTTGGGGTATCACTAACTCGCCATTTCTCAGCTCC
>NW_010529198.1:559-7517 GCF_000687285.1 Phaethon lepturus | reverse complement strand
AAAGAGTGGCCTTTCCTTGACGATTCCCAGTTGTTTATTTTTTGTCCGTTTCCTCTCCTGGGCAAGGAATCTACTTGAGGAAAAAAAAAAAAAAAGAAAATGTTAAATTAAAAGCCAGGTAGTGAAGCCAGGTGTCTGCCAGTTGGGGAGTTTGTTTTTTAACAACGAAGTAAGGAAAGTTTTCTTCCCAGCGGCTCATTAAGGTCCATTCTCCTTACAGAAGGAACCTGTTTAGCTCTACGTGGGTATTCACATGAACCATTTGTATTTTTAATTTTTCTTCTCCCAAATAAAGAGAAAAATCATCATGTTGTTTCTTAGTAACAAAGTTAAAATATCCATTTCTGTCTGACACCTTCCAAAGCTGTAGAAACCCTACCAAGCCTTTCATTAACATGGCCTGAATGTCAAGTCTCTCCTGTCTCTGTCTCACATGTCTAATAGGTCTGTCACCATAGCAGCTGGGACTCGTGCAACTAACAGAAGGAAATTAAGGGAAAGAAAAGAGGAAAACGTAACATTAGGAAGAAGGTTATTTATTTTTTCCCCCTAATGAAGGTCCCAGAAGAAAAGTTAGTGAGGTACCCAGAGGCAACCGGCCTTCTCCCTGTCCTGCGAGAATCAGCTGGACAAAACCTTGTCTGGGACACGAAGACTTTTTAATGATTTGTTTCTTACTGTGAACTCAAGCAAGTATTAAAAGGTGTATGTAAGCACGAGGGTAGCAATGAGAGAGTAATTTCTGTGGTCTTTAAATGTTTTTAAAGGTTTTTCCTTACTGCGTGGGGACTGTGAATTCTTCCTGTTGCTGTTGCCCGTCAGATGCGCCGCGATCCTGTTGGTGGGACTGCGTGGTGGCTGCCCGTCAGTGTGCGACAGCGTCAGGGCTCTCTCGGCTAAGGAAAGAACGGGAAATGGAACCTCACGTTAGAAGCAAGGACGTAAGAAAGCACATCTGTCCCATTTGACTTGATTTTAAGGAATATGGATGCAATTTTTTTAATTGACTAAATCATAGACCGAATGCTATTTATTGTCTAATAAGGCTCAAATTTCTCTTTCGCTCTTGGTCTCATTGAAATGTCTTTATATGCCTCTTGTTCTCCTTTTTCTCCTTCCCTCATCCCAAAATTACCAACAGACAACTTAAAATACCCCATAATTTCACATTTATGATCAGTGATACAGCAGTTCAGTGCTGCTTGTTCCCAGGAGAGCAGACTGCTTAAATCAGCCACTGCTGTGGGACTCCAGTCCAGAAGCCAAGTCCTCTGCATTCACCTCGGTTACCTTGCTCTAAGCACTTCACCATATTTCTGCCTCCTGAAAATTTGCCTTCTAGTAGTAAGTAATCATTTTTCACTAACTTGCTGATGAAGAACTGTGTAACTGCACAAGCTATTAGTCACTGGTTCCTGCACTTCAAAAAGATTCCTTGAGTCACTACATATCAGGTGCCACTAGCAGCTCCTTTTTGCCACAGATAATAAGATTATTATAATACCGTTGACTGCGGATATGTTTTCCTCATAGCTTCTCGACATGATCTGCCAACAAACACAGAGAAAACAAATTAGTTTGTCAGCAGAAACTGATAGGTGCAAGAAAGAGACACTCCTTTCACAAACTCTTGAATAAAGGGTATTCTAAATTTGATCAACAAGCAAATCAAAAAAAGCCCATTAATAATGGTGTAATAAAGTACTTCTACTTCTACAGCTTTTATGTAATGAAATACGTGGGAAAACATTTTCAAGAGAGCTCAGCCATCTGGGCTTTAAATCTATCGGAAACTTTGACCCTCATGCTCTTCTTAACTAAGAAGAGATACAGTGTACAAGCACCAGCTCCCGCTCGCGGCATTCTTGGCAGTGTGCACTTCTGTGGGATCTTGGCTATGGGAAATTAAATTTCATTTATTTTTATAACTCTACCTATCTATCTATCTAAGCTCCGAAGCCAGCACGTCTTACTTTGTGCATTCCACTTCTTTATAACCGCTTCTGACTGCTGAAACGAGCCAGCCTGGTTACCAATGGCGGTGCAGCTGCAGCAAGCTGATGGTTTGAGATGATTTACCCGGGTGATTAACGTGGGCCCTGTATTGCCACTTAATGATGGGTTCGGCCACGTTTCTATCTATCCTTTATTATTATTGTTGTTATTATTATCATCATTATCATCATTATTTCTGGCACGCAGGCTATATTATTATTTCTGGCACCCAGGGTATCTTTTTTTTTAAGCAATCGGGGAGCTAGCAGGTATATCAGATGTGTAAATGTCCACTAAATAAAACAATGTTTTCTTTATGCAGAAGTTCAGGGACTTGACTGGCAGAACTTCCACCAAAGGAGCTCAGATCTCTGAATACAAACAGAGGAACTATTTTGGGCTGCAAGATGTGCCAGGTAAGGTTCAGCCGGAAGTGAATTTTTATGGAAGCGGTTCTTTAGATGCTGGAGATGGGATTTTGAAAACCATTCCAGAAGATTTTAGCCTTTCTGATTTTTCAGCCAGGCACATTTTCTTCTCTGTAGCCAAAATCATAAATATTGCGTGCAAGTCACGCAGGAGATGGTGCTTGAACGCTGAGCTGGGAAGGTGTAGTGCCCGATGCTGTGTGCTCGCACGCTCTTTCCTCCCCAATACAGAACACGGCTCATGACCGGACCATTCCTCAGGCACCTTTTTACCTCTCCCTGTGTTACATTTCATTTCTCATGCCAGTCTCCCCGTGTTTCCAAAGAGGCAGTGACACCTCTGCTAGCACTACGATCTGTATGGTCAGGTAGAAAAAAGCTCGAGTCAAGCACTTCTACACTGAGGTATTTCAGACAAGCCAACCTACCACTGAAATTAGCTTATTAAAAACTGATTGTCTTGGCTTTATTATTTCCTGAATCTAGTGAAATCAGTCATGGGTTTTTTGGCTTCAGTGCAAGCACTGTGCAGCTGAAGCTGTGGCTTGACTATTGCTCTGCAATAAAACAATCCAAGAGCACCCCTTTATCCTGCTGTCAGGATTCTTTTAATTGTAATACCACCAAGCACCACTGTTTCAGCATGTTGGTTCCCAAATACCTTTTTAATTAACTTTCCCAGGTGCCACTTTACTTGCCAGCAGGGATCAGCCGCTCTGTCTTCGCTTTCAATTAGGTCCAAGTTTTGGATGAAATTCCCGATTTCCTCCCCAGTGAGACAAGCAAAGCCGCTCTTGGAGTACGTGTCCCGGAGCTGCAGCAGAAGGGAAAGCCGGGATTTTTCACCTGTGATGTGCTCGCAGAGGTTCAGCTGAGGTATGTCACTAAACTCACTATGCTTAGGAACATGCTTTCTTTTCTTTAAAGCATTTGCTAGTATGGTACAAGTTATGACTACAGAGACAGCAAGAGTAATTAATCCTGATTTTACATATTTATTTAATTATGATGGCATATCTAATATGCAAAAATATACTTACGTTATCTCCATGGACATAAATTTGGTGTCCAGCACTCAACCAAATAAGCTTCGTGAAAATTCAATACCCAAATTGCTAACATTGTGAATTTTTTAGTTGCTTTAGTTCTCTGTTAAAAACATTTCTTTTGCACGAGGGATTTTACTTCACAAATTAATGAGGATGAAATCAAATACGAGCCCTGAAAAGTATTTTCTATTCTATCTTTTTCAGCCAATGTCATTTATAATCTGGGCTTTAGCTTGTTATATATCCACACCATATCCTTCCCCTATCCAGTTTGGGGTCTCTCCGTAACTGTATTTGACCAGAACAAAGTTCAGACAACAGAAATTACATTTGGATTCAAATAAAATTATAACACTGAATTCTTGTGACATGGGCCTATGTCTATATCCTCTAGGTATAGAGGATACAGACATTTTTCCTTAGAGAAAACACATTTTTTTCTGATAAAGAGAAATGACTTTGAAGAGAGTGGCAAAACTCCTGCTGGCTCCAAGGGAATCTGACTGGGAGAGTTTATATCTAGCGGAAAGCTCTTCCCAAGCCCCGCCGCATCCGCAGGCACTCACAACTCCAGCTGGCGCTGTTGTTTAATGTACGAGCGCAGCAACCCGCGCTGCCTCCCGCAGTGCCAGCAGAGATCAGCTCCCCTTGGCTCTGAACTCCTCTTTGCTTCGAACTCGGTTGCTGCTGCATCAGCTGTAGGGACTGGTAAGGCTTGGTGTGCCAGCAAAGTACTACAGGAACTTGGAAGAAACAGCAATCAGCAATAAGCAGGCAAAGCATTCAGATGGACTTCTTGTAAAATGTCACTCTTCTTATGCTCAGGAAGTGTGGTTTGGTTTGCTGAACAGATACACTTACTCCACAAGTACCAGTTTCAGCTGTCCTTTGAGACTGGGGTACTGAAAGCAACAAATGGACTCACCTCCTCCTTCACACTCCATGCTTTTCCTGCCCGTTAGAAAACAAAGGCATTTAGGAAGTGAATTCCCACTCCAGGAGGATTAGGAGAATTCACCCCTACTACCCTGCAAGTCCTACTGGGTTGGGCATCAAAGTGAAATAGGGCCACCACCATGAGTGTTTGTGAAGGTTTGTGTGTCTTTGCTGAGGAGTTCAGTGCTAGTCTTAAATCGGGTTTCTTGTTTCAAGAACTCACTTAAACCGATTAAAATTGTGTGCTTATTAAGGTAAAAACACAGTTAGAACTAAGGGCTCTGACAGATTTAACTACAGTAGCTTCTATAACAAGTGGTTCGATGAATTTTTTAAAAATACATGTGAGCAGGTGAGATACTATTCTCTTGCTACAGCTCAACTCTGAGCTTTGCCCTCCTATCTGGAAGCAAACAGTCCTGTGCTTCTGCATTTTCCTTACCTGACATATTTTTCCCCCAAACAGCTTTACTATCCTGGCACCGTAACAGTATTTTGCACACATTCTGAAATCCTCAGGGAATGCAACCTTGTATGAGCACTGTATGGTACTGAAGGACTGGTACTTGTGTTTTATGGGTAGGGAAAGCAAGGCATCGGGGTGTTGTGACTTACTCAAATGAGGTTTATCTGTAGCACGGGAGTTTCTAAGGTCACGAGTCCTGCAGAAATGCTATCCTGTACAGCTTCTCTCCTACTCTAGGAGTAGTGTGTGGACTATGTTTTCAAAACAGAAGGAAGTCTGAGGATATTTTCCTTGCAGCCCTGTATCCTGAAGCATAATGAACTTTATTGTGCTTGTGTCTCAGCACTTCCTCCCATAGCAAAACTGTTAAACAAACGGTCATATTTGTAGTCCTACACAGATTACTAGACACATAGAGAAAAAAACCTGCTAGTTATACATTATTGTTTTTGTAAAGATAAACACATCTGCAGTCCGTGCAGCCATTTGGTGAAGGTGTACAAATGCAGATATTGTTGACAATAAAGGGAAGAGAAATGGGCAGGCAAAAATTGCAGTTTATCTTTTGAGATTTATTCCAGATGCACCATGTGGATGTAGGATAGCAGACTGTGTTTCTAAATAAGCTTTTTCCTTTTTTATTGTGTGCCAGATGGCACATGCGAGAATATGTACTTAAGGTACTCCCTGCAGAGCCAGCAACCTTTGTAGCCCAGCAGAACTTTGGTGTGGGCAGATTCAGCTTTTCACACCAAATGCAGGCTTGTTGTTATTCAGAAAGAGCAAGCTGTATTTTGGGCAAGTATCACTAGATGTGGTTGTGTCCCAGGTGTACATATTTGAATAAAAGGAAGGGAAAGATAAGTGTGGTTACTAATTACTTAGATTGACAAGCTTATTAGCAAAGGACTCTGAACTATATGCATGAAGAGACGAGAATGTGTTTATGTACTTTTCTTCATTAGCAGTATTATGTAACCTGATCTCATAAAACCAATACCTTTCTGTGACTCCCCCATTTCACCAAATATGGGACAGCCACAGCTATAAACTTAGCAGGAAAATTTGTTTTATACATTTGCAAAGTATGCGCGTTGGCTTATATTGTAGAATACTGTATATGCTTTAACATTTTCTTCACAGACATCTCAGAAGACTCCACCTCCTAAATTTGATGTGGAATAAATGCACAAGCAACGTAATATTCTACATTTATGCAATACTTTCTGAAGTTGTATAACTATAGTACACTTACCTGCAGCTAGATTTACCTTTGTGCTAGAGAGAGTAACATACTGGTACAACTTAGAGCAGGATAGTAAATTTTTGAGCAAGACACTCAGGGAAACCCTGAGTACTAGGGAGTCAATGAAAAGCAGGACCACACACATAAAAGCTCACGGGACTACCGACTAAATGTAATTTTCTTGGAATGCAAATGATCTTTTGCAGGAAGAGGAAAAAGTTAAGCAGCAGCTAGCAGGCTTGAAGGCTGGCTGCGAGGAGACCAAAGCATCTAGACTGTACAATGGGTATTTTACAAGTCATTCCGAGGAATTCAGTGGTGTTTGCTGTCTGGGTGAAGTTCCTTTGGGATTAGTCACTGTCTAAAAACTATGGCTTTTCCTAGAGGAGGCATTTAAAAGGCACCTCAGCTCTCCCCAGGCTCTCTCCCGTTGCCGGTGTGGCTACCCAGCGGGCTGGCTGCTGTGGCTGCTGCCCTCCGGGCGCTGCTAACGGTCTGCGCTCCCGCGGAGCACCACCGCCTGCGCGACAGCGCGTCCGGCCCTCGAAAGAAAAGCATATTTGCTAACCTCCCTGCCAAAAAAAAGTGTAACTTTTTGTATTAAAAAAAAAAGGGGGGACGACGACTTTTTAATTGTTCTTGCCTTGAACTCCGTCCCCTGCCTGCACCCCCACGGCCCAGGGAAGCTCAGACAAAGGAGCAGGCACACAGACACAGACACAGACACAGACACAGACACACACAGACAGACACACACACACAGACACACACAGACACACACACACAGACACACACAGACACACACAGACACACACACAGACACACACACACACACACA
>NW_010529198.1:0-226 GCF_000687285.1 Phaethon lepturus | reverse complement strand
CCCCCCCCCCCCCCCCCCCCCCCCCCCCCCCCCCCGCCAGCGAGGCTCTTTGTCCGGGCCGCGGGCGCTGCTCTCCCGCTGCACAAGCACCTTCCCGCTGGACAAGGCGGAGCGCGGGTCCCCCCTGTCGCCCGTCCCCCCCACCGACCTGTTTGAGCTCGTTGGTGAAGTAGAGGAAGGTGACGGCCACGCAGACGGACTGCAGGAGCACGGCGGCGACCAGCAC
>NW_010529197.1:0-13552 GCF_000687285.1 Phaethon lepturus | reverse complement strand
GGGGGGGCCCCTGTGCCCGGGCGGGCAGCGCAGGTTGATGTGGCACACCCAGCTCTGGCTCCCGCCCTGCAGCGAGGGGCGACGGCCGCCCACTCGAGCAGGTTTGCAAGTTCCCACGGCACTGCGTGGGCGGCCCTGTGTCTGCTCGGTGCTGCTGCCTGGCAGCAAAGGGCCTGAGGCGTGTGTGGGGTGTGTGTGGGGATGTCTCCAGGGCTGTGCTGGCCCCACAGACCGAGGGGCTCAGGGGCAGGTGCTGAAACTACTGCATGCAGCAGTCCTCTGAGCCACCGCTCGGGCTGGAAGCATCTTTCTCTTCTAAACCAGGCAAATGGTAGAATTTTAGGTTTGAGACTTTCAGGGTGACCAGATTTTTTGTTATTTTGTTAGTGTCAGCAGTGCTAGTAGTTTGAACAAGCAGGTTGAACAGACTTGTTACTCACGTGAGTAACTGAGCAGTAGCAGGGTGGGGTATGTGACTGACTGTTTGTGGTGGATAAGTGCATAAATTAAATGCGTGTGTGTATGCATTTTATGTTTTCTCCAGGCTACAGGTAATTATCTTCCAAGCCAAGATAATATTTGAGCAGCTAAATTGTCAAGGAAATATGACTTGCTGTCCAATATTTGGATAGTGTTCTGAGAAATCAGTAGGTCATATTTAAAAACAAAACAATTTGGTGTTTATACACTTCCAAGAAACAAGCATTTTTGATTAACTATTGTATATGCTTGTCGTGGAATACTTTTTCTTCCTGCTTCTTTTTGTGTGTGTGCAGGTGCTAGGTTTTTATTCTAAATGTGGTTCATCTTAGCAGAGCAGTTTTCTAATAGCCTCTAAATGGAATCATTAATGCATTGTGCTTTTCAGCCATTCAGCTTTGGGTGGTTTCTGCATTAATTACCATTTTTATCCCACAGCCATGTTACTCTGGTTGTCCACATTCACTGACCACGTAAAATTAGATGTAGGAGTTCTTGAATGTGTCGTTTGCTGGGTCCTTAAAGATTCAGGAAACTGGGTTAGTGTTGGGAAGAATAGTGGGTGTTTGTAAATGCATCAGATCCTTCACTTCCCGGGGTGATCGTTAGTGGTGTTTTTTAAAGACCCTTTCAGTCTAGGTTGTTCCTCTGAATCTAGGCCAGACAAGTAATAGCTTTATATAGCAAAATCTTCTGTTTTCATAGCTTGGGTGAAATGAGTTTTGTGGGTTTCAGTTGGCTTCTTACATGGACAGGCTGCTCCTTTTTGAATAACCTATTGCAGCTGCATGAATTCAGCAGTCAGGGTGTGGGGCACAACTGACCTGGTCCCCCTCGCTGCCGGGGCAAAGGGCTTCATTCCCCAGCATCATCAAACCTGGAACGCTTCCGTGCTACTAAATGCTTAAAATTTGCCCATTGATGAGTGACAGCACTTGTTGCTTACTTCAGTCTTTATAATTCTGTGCCTTGCTTTTGGTTTTACTTTAAAAATGGCTATTCTGTCCTGAAAACTCTATTGTAATCTCTGAGAAAGAGAGAAAGAAAAATCTCTGTTTCCTTGTGAATAAAAAAAAAAGAGGAAGTTCCTTTTAATATGTTTTCAGTGTAGAGAGAAAGAGTGCGGTTCTGTGTCAGGTCAGTAAGTTTCTATAAATCATCTTGACCCTTACTTTCTTATCCTAAGGGCTTACATCTGTGCTTACATTATAGTTGCTCATCTGAATTATCCCTATTAAGGTTACTAATCACATGACTAAAAACATATACCTGAAAACTAAAAGCAGCAAATGAAGAAACAGCTATTTATCTTATTTTTAAAGGGTTGCCCCTGCAATTGCTATGTTAGATTTGTTTAAGATGGAGTAAAGTTGATTGAGTTGTTAGCAGGGTTAATAACTGGTTGTGACTTTCTTGAGCAGAAGTGAGTTCAGAAAGTCTTGAATTAATCCAAAACTTCCATTTAGAGAGCAACCTATAGCTGCAGTGAAGTGCTAGGGAGTTAATAGG
This sequence comes from Phaethon lepturus, assembly GCF_000687285.1. Lineage (NCBI taxonomy): Eukaryota > Metazoa > Chordata > Aves > Phaethontiformes > Phaethontidae > Phaethon > Phaethon lepturus. The sequence continues at coordinate 11,563 of NW_010529197.1, read as the reverse complement.
TAACGTATACATTTCAGCACAAGCTGCAGTAATAGGAATTTAGAAATGTAGGGCTGCCCACAAGTGACAGCCTGCAGGTTGATAGCTTACAGGAGGTTATTGCACATACTGAGTAACTGTGACTGAAATGGGAGTCTCAAAGGATATTGAACGCTGCTGGACCTACGTACTGGGGTATGGTGCGTCTTCTGGTGGGCATTCCTCCTTACCAATAATGTTTGCTTGGGTGACTTCTCTTCTGTTAACCAGCATCCTTAGAGGATTGTTCTGCCTGTGGAAGAAGATAGTCTTAGGAGTCTGCTGGGTGTATTCTTAGCTGGTAGAAGGAGGTGAGGTGCCACTGTAGGACCACGCAGCTGTTCATGATGTAGGACATCGTCTCCAGGCACTTCCGATGCTGAATGACCCCTGCAGTGGGGCCTGCCGCAGCAGTGCACGAGTTGGGCAGCAGATGCTTCTGGGTTCAGTATCACTGAGCAAGGAAGCTGTGGAGTCCCCTCACCATCACCGTGAGCATTGCCTGGTGCAGGGTTTGTCCCCTAGCTGCGCGGTGGGGTAGGAGACGTGCTGTGGCACAACTGTTTGTTCACGTCACTTCTCAGTGCTCCCATCCTGTGGGCAAAAACCACGTACTTTAGTTAACGTCTCCCATGTGGCAAGCAGAGTAGGACTGCCTCCTCTGCCCATTCCTGTTTGTAAAACCTTTTGAGACTTTTCAACATTTTGGACAGGCAAAAATTTCATTTCCAGCTCTACAATTACGCATACATTTTATCTAGTTTCCAGTAGCCTTTGAATGACCATTCATTTTCCACAGGTATGAAGTAGCGGGTGTTGAACTTCCTTGGCTGTTCTGCTTGTCTAGAATCCCATCTTGATGAGTCTCACCTAGAAAACAATGTGTGCCTAAGTTGTTGTTACAGAGTCCTACTGACTCCCAGTGGGGCAAAATTCTTCGCAATAATAGGTTTCGCATGTGGCCCGGTACCTTTGCGGTATCCTTGGGACAGCATTGTTCAGAGGAAGCCTTGCCTGTGTTTGAATAGCGCTCGGGGTGCCAGGAGGAAGAGTGGAGGAAAAGGAAATGGGGGAGCTGCTGGTTTGTCTTGCATTCACATCAGATGACAGGAAGTGGAAATTGAGGTTGGCTGCGGTGATCTATACAGCACAGTGGGGCCACATCTGTGCGAATGACTTCCAAGCTCTGGGTAACCCAAGTTGTTGCCATAGTAAAGCTTTTTACATGTTCTTGCCTTTTTTTTTTTTAGGGCTTCAGGTTTTCCGTGACAGGTCTTCCTTCAGTACTGAAGTCCTTGGCTGGGAGAACTACTTGTCAAATTACTGTTAATGCCCTCACTATATTAACAGTTAGAAATCATAATCACAGCCTGAAACCCTTAGTTATACAAGACTTCAGTTCTGAGCTGTTCCGTGGAGAGTAGGTTGTAAAAATTGCATGCATGGTTGGAAAACTGCTTGCATCGCCTACAATCTAAAGATTCTAAATAAAATAGATTACCTAGGTTGCTTCTAGACTCTTAATGAAATTTGTTTTAAAGGAACAACTACCACTTTGCTGCTAAGACTGTTATTTGAATGCAGAGGTTCTCAGGAAAAAAACCCACGAAGTGCTCCTTTTAGCGGGGCAGCTGCAGGGGTTTTGTTGCTAAACAGAATGCAATGAGAGTCATCGTTGCCCTTCCACTGCCTCTGTAATTGCCAAAAGAGGAACAGCATTCTAGTGGTAAGGACTTTACTTTCATACTGCTGAAATTGCAAGTGCTTTTTGTAGCAATACGTTTACAGAAACAAACCTGAGATGTGTTTATGTATTTTGGAGGCTCTGAAAGTTCAATATGTGGGGTTTTATATACATCCCATGTCTCCAAAGTTAGTGTCTTCACTTGTACGTCTGACTGCTTGGTGGTAGCTTGGGGTGTGGTGATGAAACTTCGCTGCTGTGTAACCAGCTCCTCCTTTTTCCCTCCTCTTGCTTTTCTGTCTCCCTTGCCTTCTGAGCAGAGACTGGGGGTCTGTAGGCCTCTGGGAAGACCACAGTGCTTCATCTGTATTCCAAAGGATGTGGGAAGCCTTCCATAATCAAGTACGATGTGTTCATTCCCCTGGGAGATAACTTGGCCCTTCTGCACTGCTCGTCTGAATGCTTGTTGCACCTTCACCTCTTTAAAAGTGCATATCCTGAATGTCCACCGTGACCCATCCTGTGAGATGACGCACATTCCTGGAACTTTCTTGCCTGGCTCCTGAAGCTTAACAAAGGGCTAAAGCCCTTTTCAAACATCCTATCAGGCTTTATTAGGAAAAATGTTGTCTGCCCTTCCTATTTGGACTGTCCCTAAAGTTGCCTGGTGCATTTGGCAGTCTTGGGCCACTGCTGACCATTCATGTCTGGACACGCAAGGTTTCGTCCAGTGCCTGGTGCTCCATGTGCACTTCGAGTTATCCTGGTAGGGTCTCAGAGCACCGAGTTATCTTGCAAGCTGAAAATTGGGCTTAGACTATGTGTCTTGCTAAGGAACGCTGTACAGCTGATCAAGAGAAGATGAGTCCTGACTGAGGCGCCCTTATTAAACCCTTAGACAATTCTTAAACTCGAGGGATGGGGTCAGGCAGTGAAACAGTAACAGGTGTCATTTTCCTTCTAGGTCAGCTAGTGGTGTTAAACACTTTGATCCAAGAAACCAGAAAAGCTGCAAAGAACTTTCAGGATTAGATGTGGCCTGTACAACAAATGTGTTCCTCATTTTAGGTTGCTCAGTGATAGATACGAAGCAGACAGATTTACTCTGTTTTTTCCCATTTTTATTGAAAACAGCACACTCCCCATGGATGGCAGAAGATAATTGGCTAAATCAATGTCTGACTTTCATGTTCATGTCACTGAAAAGCTGTCTGAGCCAGAAGCACTGGCAGATTTGGCCTGGATGGTACTGAGGTCTGTCTGGCCTTTCTTTGCCTGGTCTACTGTCAAGTCCTGATTGCAGTTTGTTCTGCTGCTGCTTCTTCTGCCTTCCTGCTTCCCCAGCTCTGCCGGGAGAGTGGCTGGAATTCTGTATGACCTGGCTGTGTCCTTGTACCTCCACTGGTACTGCCCGGCACAGGGAAGGGATGCGACTAGCAGTGCTTGTACAGGGAGAGGGAGGGCAGGAAGAATAGCAGGGATCATGAGAGAAGCAGGGTGCTGAGGACTAGGACTGCTTGAGCAGGGAGAGGGAATACAGGGGATGGAGCTTCAGGTGGTCACGTTGGGGCTAGGGAGGGGGACACGGATGTCTCAGCTTGAAGGTAGGTGTGATTTAGAGTGACAGGAGGCAAAGTCCTCCTGGGATCCTAGCAAACCATTGCATAATTGTCCAAAAGCCAGCTATTAATAGATCTTTTGCACGTCCTTCAGCAGACACCGCTGCGAGGGAAGCTTTGTGCCTTGGGGTTTTAGAGCAGTCGCTGATAACGCAGCTCAGAGCTATGGATGCTGAAGCATTGCTGTACAGGGCACTCGCCTCTGCGGGTGTTTGGTAATACACGTATGACACAACTGAAATGCTTATGTGACTGACTGTGATACCTGTGTGTGTGTCAGGGGGGTTCCTCTCTATCTCCTCATTTTCAGAGTGGTAAAAGGTTTCATAAATGTCTTCTCTCCCCTTCAGATACCACCTTCTCAAACTCCTTCAGAAGTTTGGCAAAGTAAAGCAATTTGACTTTCTCTTTCACAAGTCTGGTGCTCTGGAGGGGCAGCCGAGGGGTTACTGTTTTGTGAACTTTGAAACCAAACAGGTATGTTACTTTTATCTAAAATTCTAATTTAAATTACTGGCTTCTTTCCCCATCTTTTTTTTTTTTAATATCAATGTAAAGCTGAAACAGGAAGGGATAAGTTAAATACCTTGTCTGCACAAACCCACGGGACTCAAACAGCCTCACTCTGTGACAGCCAGTCTGTAACTGCTCCTGGAAGTAGCAATAGTGATTTCCTTTCTCCTGTGCTGTCTTTTCCTGAATCCTGCTTTCTAACGCTAATCGGAAAGGGCTAGTTCGTTGGTCCACTTTTGTAGTGAGCTCGTGGAGCTGTACGGTGGATATGCTGTGATCCACATGGCTGTGAATTGAGTTTTATAGGAGTGTCCTGAAGCTGCAGTTCAACTGTTGAGCTAGATCAGGAGCGAGTGGATAATTCCCCCAGTGCGTACGAGCAGGATCTGGAAGAAGCATAGACAGGTGTTAACGAGACACATGTAATCACTGTAATCAGTCACAGTATTTTCTAGAGAAATTCCTGTAGCATAAACCTCCTGTGGAATGCTGTTTCCAGGGGCCTCAATGTTTGGTATTTTCAAAACTCCTGATCACTTTCCCCACTTCCTCCTCCAAAACAAGTGAAAGAATAAAACAATAAGGCTGATAAAAGTCTGATTACTCAGATGTTGGAGTCTTCCAAAGATATTCCTGGGCTGGGATACAATGGGATAAACTGTCTTTGCTGTCAGTTAGCTATACTTACAGAAGACTGATTAACAAAGAAAAAAGGCTCTTTACATCTGAGTTGGTTTTGACTAAAGACTTAGTTTGTTTATTGAATTGTCTTCCTGTGCAGGAAGCAGAAAAGGCGATCCAATGTCTTAATGGGAAGCTGGCCCTTTCCAAGAAATTGGTGGTGCGGTGGGCTCATGCACAAGTCAAGGTAAGCTTGTCGTCATAAACAAGATTTGCTTTTAATTTGCAAAATTGAAAAACTTCAATATTAAGGAAGAATGCTTATCAAGGCTGTCTTAGCCTGGCAAGATAACTTCAGTCTATTCTAGGAAATAACTCATAGAAACGGTATTAACAGTCTACCACTTCTCTTGTCTACCTAAACTGTGCTGGGTTAGCTGTGAGTAAGAATAGGCCATTTAACCTGATGTAAGGTTACTCTTTGTAAGGGAGTTTCTGATCAGCACAGTGTGAACAGATTACTTCTATAAATGTCCACGTTTTAACTTTTCCCAAACTTAGTGAGTGGTTGGCTGAAAGTTTGTATCCTTCCCTTTGTGGTTTTGCTCCCTTTTTGGATAGGAGATGCATGGAAATTCTCAATTACCAAGTACTTTGTTGCTTTGTTCCAGTTCTGAAAGCACTTATGTGGCAGCAACTCTAATTACGTCTGACTTTAAAGCAACATATTTCACATCTAAGCTAAATATCCTTTTATTGCTTGCTCTGTTGCATAAAACATCAAGTTTTTAATATTAACTTAGGCAGTACCTTCTGGGACATCCTTTTTTAATTTTTTTTTTTTTTTTTTTAATTCTTGTCTTGTTTTTCCTGTAGTTATTTACTATCTGGTATTTGCTAGAGAAATTTGTTTTGAATAACACTCTTTGCAGACAGATGGATTTTGGATCAGATGGGAGGAGCTGCTTCTTGCTATTTTCCTTTGGGTAGTTTGCTTTTAGCATGTGTTGATTATCCGACAAGCAGCTTTCTACCCTTTCTCTTATCAAGTATACTAGTGCATCTGTCTTGGATGCTAAAGGGGAAAAAAAAAAAAAAACAAACCAAAACAGGTATCTTTGTTAGAGGAGACCATGTTGTTTTAATTATTGGCTTCAAGGGCTCCAGGCTCTTGTCAGCACATCCAAGCTTGTGCAAATCCAGTCTCCATTTTCTTTAGCTCCGTAGCTCCTAGAGTGCCACGTGCTTCCGGATGCCTGAAGAATGATCAGGCCGTAAAAGGAGTTTCAGCCAGAGGAGTGAGTGTCTGCTCAGCTGGGAGTTCAGCGGGGTAGCTCAGTGCTTGGCTCTCCGGGGTATGGTGAAGAACATGCATAAATAATCAGTTCAGTTTGCATGGCATTTTCTAATCTGTGAATGGAAAGATTTAACAACGCAAAACTCTGGCGTATTGTAACAAGTGTTTATTTTGGGCAATACCAGCACCACGCTAAGTACTTTTAAGATGAGTGGCCAAGGCTTACCGTACACTGTCAGTGTGAGCAGCTCTGCTGAAAAACAAACCTGACTTTGTGCCAAGCGAAATAAGGAAGCAGAACACTGCGAATAGTTCAGGAGGCGTGTTGCCCACAGAAATGACAGACTCACAAGCTGCTTTCTACAGACAGGAGGTGGTTCCTAACTGGTCTTTTTTTCTTTTTTTTTTTCTTTTTCCCCCCTTTTCTCCCAGCACTGCACGGTTCTGTGTAGTTGTGTGCTTGGGTTACCTTCTGACTCTGCACATTGTCTGTATAAAGAGTGTAGCAATACAGTAGTTACCTTAAAATTTACCATCTTTGCGTCATGCCTTATATAGAGGGGAACAGGGAGCGATAAGACAGGGTAAGGTTTAAGGATCCATAGTGTAATGCACATAAGTGTTCAGTATCAGAGTCTACTTTCCATGTTGGTACTAAGCAAGTACTACGGTTGGGATTTGTTTCAGTGTTTGGACACCAAAATCATTCCTAGCGGAAGCTTTACAAAATCTGAGGTGATGTTAATACAACTTTAAAGTGTATCTGTGGGCAGATGTTTCATTGTTCATAATTCCAGCTGACTTCAGTCCTTGGTCTCTTGTTTGCAGAGATATGATCACAATAAAAATGAGAAGATCCTTCCAATCAGTCTGGAGCCATCTTCCAGCACAGAGCCGCCCCAGTCTAACCTAAGGTAGGAGATGGGGTGGGTGAGAGGTGAGCAAACTGTGGCAGTGGCAGGGAACTAACTTCTTCAATAAGATCTGGAGTTGTTGGCATTATCTTTGTGCTAAAAATATAACATGGCAGAAAAGCTGTTTTTAGAAGGGCAGCATGCTGCAAACTCATTTGATATGGGATACTTCAGACTTGAAGTTCATTTTCTAATACGTGAAGCTACTAGGGCATTAGGAAGGAAAAGAGGTGAGGAGAGGAACTGGCAAGAGGAAACATTTCAGCTCATTTGGCCAGAATGTGCTTTGCACTTCATACGAATTTCAGTCAGAGGTTTTGTACTGTACTAATTTGATTAAGTAAAATGCTGGTGAGCAAGAATTTCTACTGTAGTGGCAAAGCATTAAAACAAGATCACAGGTAGTACTTCACATCAAACTTTTTTTTTCCATCATTAGGGCTGGTAGGTCTTTTCTGTGGGACGTGGTTAAATTCCCCAACCCCTCTGTTTACCTAAAACACGTAGTGCTGCTTTGCTACAGTTTGGTTGAAAAGATATGTGTGGGGTTTTTTTTTTCTCTGTGTTCTGTCAGTGGAACCCTATAAAGAACTGGGACTGGGGATAATTAATTTGCCTACAGATAAAATGAGCTTGGAATTCAGAAGTGACATGCTAGGAAGTAAGGAGCAGAGAGACTTGAGTCATGCAGATTGTTAGCTGCATCAGTGGCACAAAATAGTTGTTTTAGCGAGGATGGATGCTGCAAGAAGCCACAGCAGAGAAGGGAACATTCCTCGGTCCATATCCAATGGAGGATAGCGAATAACAAAAGACCTAGGAATTTGGGGTGTAACCTGGGATAGCTTCTCCCTTTGGGATAAACCCTGCTAATGCTGAAATAATGTTTCTTCCTGACCTAATTAGAGTCTGGGGTTTTCCCATCCTGAGCGGTCTTGTAGCTGGGAGGAAGTCTGGCTTTCATTTCTCTGCTGTTTCCAGCAGCCTCGTCTGAGCTGCGCTCTGCTGCACATGCTCAGACCTCTTTAAATGACATAATTTGACATGAAGTAGGAAGCCTTGTTGTGTACTTGTCTTGCTCGGCGTCCTCAAGAATGTGCTGAGTAGGTGCAAGGACCGTTATTTTGTGGTGCTGTGATGCATCTTGGAGGACTTTTCCTAAGCAAATCTATGCCGAGGATTGAAATGAAATAGCGTAGGCTTTAAGCAGTAGATTCCTACCTCCCAACTTCGTGCTGCTTGAGAGTGCAGCGATGGGGACTGCCTACCCCCTCCTCGGGTGACTAAGTATTCGCATGCCAACAAAATCTCTGGGTTGCTGTAGTCTGATTGCACGCTAAGGTCAAGCTCAATTTCTCTTCTGTTCTTCCTCTTTCCAGTGTCAGTGCGAAAATAAAGGCCATTGAAGCCAAGCTGAAAATGATGGCAGAAAATCCAGATGCGGAATACCCAGCAGCACCTGTTTATTCTTACTTCAAACCCCCGGATAAGAAAAGGACTACTCCTTATTCCAGAGCTGCCTGGAAATCTAGAAGATGATGCTTATGAATGGATAATGGTAGCAAGAAACACTGCTTTGTATACCTGGAGCCCTCCAATGCTTTTGTACTTTGTAGAGTGAGAAGGATACTGCCACCTGAGCGCAGCACCGCTGTGCATGGCACAGTGTTCTGTAACACCTTAGGTGCTGAATACTTACTGCCAGTGCAGCTTCGCAGCTGAAGGCTGTTCAGAAAAGTAGGTTCCCTTCAAAGCCTCTGATGAACACGCAGACAACCTCTCGTTAGTGTGCATTCATTAGCAAGATTAGAAACAGTAACCAGTGTATGGAGTAAAGCACATCCAAAAATACTCCATTTAACTGATTACTTTTTAAAGTATCTTTGAACAAAAAAGTATTCTGATTTGTGTTTTTAATGGAGGGGAAGCACTTGGTTTTGATTAACGTTCTGTAGTTACCATGGAAAACTTCTTCATCTCAATAAAACTAATTTTAAATAGATTTTGCAACACTTTTAGTAACTGTGCATGCAATGTTTTATATGCACCAAAGCAAATTTATTTTGCATTTTGACTTGCAAACTTCGAGGCATTAGTTTGTGATAAGTTATGACACAGGACGGGTATTTCCAGTGTCATTTGGGCTGTAGGCACATGCCTCCGTGTAGGAATTAGTGTATTTACACACCACGGAGGTCTGTGCTGTTGCCGTAAGCTTCAGAGGGCGGCAGTGGCATATCTAATGCCTGCGTTCAGCAATCCCCTTCAGTGGTAACTCTTCATAAACCAGATGTGACAGCATGCGAATAGCACTGCAGCCTCAGAGACGTCTGTCAAGCACATGACCTCCGCATTTGCCCGCCAACCTGTCCAACTTCTGGTTTTCACTGGCTGGTAAAGGTGGTTGGTTGTCTTTTGGTTAAAGTGGCGCAAGCGTTTGAGGTGAAATGGTTCTGCTGTGTGCTGAGGATTACCTGCAGCAGGGGCTTAATTTGCAGGTCTGATGGATGGCGTTTCGCTTAAACCGTTTGATCTGCAGCACGTTCTTCTCCCTAAACATTCTCTACAAAATAGAAATCGGAGGAAAAAAATGTTTTCTGGCAGCGTTTTCTCCTTTGTACATGCAGTGCTGTGACTGCGTGTGCAAGGGGGATGTTGGAGAACGTGTACGCTCAGGCCCAGGTGACGCTGGTGTGATTTTGTTGATACCGGCACGCTCTTGACCTTTCCATGGTGAATCTTTACCTCCTCGGTCACTCTTCAGTGGCTTCCCCAAGCTGGCTACCGGTGGTCTCAACCAAAAGGAGGAAAATAATTTTTAAGCAGCCCCTGGTTTCTGCGTGCAGGTGTTGCTCGCTGGCATAGCAAAGTGAGGTGTTCCTTCCTACAGCAGCACACCTGCCTCCAAGCGGAGCGCGCTTCCCGCTTCCGAACCGCGCACCTGGGACAGGGCTGTGCATGTCTGCGATGGCTGGATTGTCAAAAGCCTGAATTGTTCAAAAGTAGGTCTTGTGCTGATAAACGTTTGCTTTCTAGTTTTTGGGTACCTGAATAAAGAGAATAACAGTATCACTGGGAGTTTGTACCCCTGTGAATGTCAGTAACACCTGTTTACATTCCTCTGTGAACAGCCTGTGGTTTTGTTCATGCGTGGTCTAATGTTTGTAGTCCTCTGGTTCTGTATCTGCATTATTTAGAACAGCAATCAATTCTATTTCTATTAGGAATTTGGAAAAAAACTAGATTCAGACTGGGTATGTGGTTGTGTTCCTGTCAGAAACATACTTTGATGTTTATTTGTATTTAAATACAATTTGTTGAAATTCTTATGGCTCTAAATAAACATTTAAAATGCATGTTTTCCTCCAGGAAAGCGAGGGTGGCAAGCAGGAAGTGAGGGTGGTAAATGCTTGGCATCAGCCGAAGTCCACTGATAAAAATCTGGGTACAATAGCAATAGTTTTTTTGTTTTGTTTTGTTTTTTTTGCACTACCACAGTCAGTAACAGAAGTGCCTTGTCTGTCGTTTGGCCTGGCTCGGACCTGGGGGAGCTTTATTGCAGGTCGGTGTTTGCATCAGTCGCTCCTGCTGCTGCCAGCCTGGCAGTGCTCGTGCTGCCTGCGCTTCCCAGCAATGCTGCCTCCCAAGGCCCCGCGCCTCTTCGGCAGCCGGCGGCGATAGCGCCGCAAAACCCGAGAGTTGCTAACCTTGGAGCTGGGAGGAGGAAAACACTCGGTAATGTTCTTTCATGAGCATCAGCTCTGGGGCTTTGCATATCAACCATCATAAAATAGGTTTGAAAAGTGCCGGGAAGCGTGGCATCGCTTTGGTGGCGGCTGCGGCGGGCTCTGAAGCCGTAAGTACAGAGGTGGGGAGGCTGGTGGTGGGGAGGAGAGCTGTGCTTGGCACCCGGCTCCCCTGAGGAGCCCTCTAGGGGCTGTTCCTTACCTCTGGCATACGCCTCTCTTCCCTTGAGGCTATTCGCAGCAAATTTTTCCCTGTATCTCCAGCAAACCCATGGGGGCAAGGTGGGATACCGAGGCTGATGTTCACAGTGTCTGTGCTGTGGGGTTGTTTGTTTTTTTTCAATATTTCAACAGCCTTCCTGCCCATGGCGAGATTCCCTCACTTGGGACCAGTACAAAATCATGCCTTCCCCAGTGCCTAACCCCAAATCTCAGGATTCTGTCTGGGTTGCTCGGTGACGCACAGCCTCCCTGGCGCTACCTCGTACAAGCTCCGGTGCTGATGGAAGGGAGCGTGTGGCGGGTAAGAAAGGAGATGGAGTTGGTGCTAATGGCCAGCGACTCTGCTACTTGGCGTGGCCCAAGCGTGGCACGGGCTGTGGTCCTGGTGTCACTCGTGCTTTGGAGATCCACCTGCTCTGAGCAGGCAGCGAGGGCAGGAGAGCGGCTGCCCCATGGCCAAGGCTTGATCCCAAGGCCAGGGAAAGGCAGAGGCTGGGCTGGAGTCACCCTGCTCCTGCGGGGCCTGGAGCACCTGGTCTGTAAAGAGAATGGAGAAAGCCATCGGCATTACTGCGGTGTGGTGGGCTGTGGCCGCTGCAGCCCTGCGTTGCTCTGGGATGCAAACAAAACCCACGTTGCCCCGTCCCGCGCGGCACCCTGTGAGGGAGCAGACAGCTTTCATGGCTGTGTCTGTGAAAACTCCTACATGTTTCTTCTGGAGCCATCGGAGCTAATTCAGATGCCACCAGAGCGGACGAGCGGTTTAAACTGTCTTCTCGGCGCTGCTCCTCCACAACTTGCCGCTGCTGCTCTGCTTCGCAGAGCCGAGGGCAGAGAGGAGGACGGGCCTTGGGCTGGGCTTCCTGGGGGTTTCTCGGGCTTTCTTGCAACCTCGATGTTTGAACCTAATGTCTTGTATTTATTCTGAA
>NW_010529196.1:0-6654 GCF_000687285.1 Phaethon lepturus | reverse complement strand
GAGCCGGCGCGCACGCCCCGCGGCAGCCAGCGCGGTTGTCCTGCCTCCGCCAGCTTTCCAGCGGAACCCAGGAGCTGCCGTCACCACGTCTTTGCTGGAAAGCTACGCGCATGCAACCAGGAAGCAATGGTTGACGCAAGCATAACCTAGTAGTTCAAAGCAGAGAGAGATGTCATCTGCAAACCTTTCAAAATATAACATGTTGACAAATATCAGAAGTACAAAGAGCATCGGGGGAAAAAAGCTGAAAAGCTTTAAATTTGTGGGGTTTAAAAAAAAAAATATGGCCTGCCTCTCCACAAATCTAACACATCTTACACGTATCTTCAGTATGTTCATTTGGTTAGCACTTTTTCTACAAAGGTAAGAAAGGACGGTACACATCAAAGGTAACAGTAATGCATAATTAACTAAAGAAAGTAGGTTGTAGGTGTCTTCTCCTCTAGGCTCCAAATGCATGACAAGAAATACATTACACATGGAGGAGAATGACGGTACAACACTAACCAAATCAGCATGAAGAAACAAACAGAAGACCGTAAGATGTATTCAACGGATAGCAGTGTGCAAAAGCGCTCAGCCAGCTGAAAGGGTCACACAGGGTATGTTTATGCAAAACAAATATGGAGGAAAAATATGGAAATAAAGCCGAATTGCTTCAGTTTGCGTCCTATCAAGTAACATGCTCCGTTCAGGGAATGATCTTTATACAAGACAACTACCAGAATCCTAAAAGTTTCTGGGTCTCTAAAGAATTGCTATTACAACATAAAATTAACAAAAGAATAGAATTAAAATAATTATTTTAACAAAAGGGAATTAGCATTAAGAGACGTGCTTTATTGTAATGCATGAAGTATATTATTATTATAATGTTAAAAAAACCAAAGGGCCTTTCCTTTCTCTCATCATGTAATTTCTGCAATACTGTAAAGCTATTTGGGGCCAGAGACTAAACATTTGCTCTTCCTCCATATTCAAAACTGTTATAAAAATAACCAAAGAGGAAGTAAATGTCTAATTTGAGATAGGGTCAAAAAATAGGAGCACAATATAAGTTGATTCATAAGCAACTGAGCCAGTAAAATCCAGTTTCTTAGGAAAGTGTGTCAAAGTTGTAGGAAGAGTTCAGATTGCAATCCCTCCTTCAGCAGCTATCTTTCCATCTGCCTACTGCCAGAAAACTTGCAGGTTTACTGGAGATAAGCTTCTACCCCTCTCGCAAATGCAACTGGAATCGGTCAAAAGGTTTAAAAGTTATTAAGAGTGAGAGTGAAAGACAGATGTTCGCAGAGTTGCACGTAATCTCTATTTTCGCAGAAAACCAGGCTAAAAATATATATACAGGCTGCAAATAGCTTGGTCTTAAATTTGCCGTCGCTGTTACAAGACTGCCCTGGAGCCATACGCCTGACCACACAAGTCCCAGAGCATCGCTCTCGTTCTGCCCGGAGGCACGTATTTCTTAACGCGGGTACAGAGCGGTGAAGGGAAGACTGCTTCCTTAAGCAGCAACAGAAGGAAAACCAGAGTCGATACCGTTCATCTAAGAGGACATAAACACTGCCTAAAGCATCAGATCCAGAAAAATAAAATTGCCCTAAGCAATATGTCATGACCCATCCTGTCGCCCCAGGGAGGGGGCTCTGCGCTCCCACGCCACCACAGCTGCCCTGCCCGGTCCCCGCGGGTCGGCAGTCCTGCCTGCAAACAGAGCATTAATTCCTGCGGGGGGGCCTGATGTCACGTAACACGCCCGAGTACCTGGCCGCAGCTGGGCATTTCCCAAAAGTCCTTCAAGCAAGAGCATCGGCTGGACTGCAGGCTCAGGGCCACAGCAGAGCCACCACCCTGCGTTACTCTGGGGATCGCACTGCACGTGTGGCTTCAGCAGTCATCTAGCACATTCATCTACTGTAAGAAGAGAAGAGCGATTGGCCAGAAAGGTCCCGTTAAATACCAGAAAAAGAGAAAGAGCCCTAGGTTCCACATCACTGGAAGTGTTCAAGGTCAGGTTTGATGGGGCTCTGAGCAACCTGATCTAGTGAAAGACGTCCTTGTCCATGGCAGGGGGATTGGACTAGATAACCTTTGAAGGTCCCTTCCAACACAAACCATTCTGAGATTCTATGATCAGCGATAACCTGGCTTCCTCACCACTTCTGCTATCCCACCGGGAATAGGCTGCACAGCTCTGCCACAGTTTGTGCATACCAACTACAGGCAACAGGAGGAGGCTGCTCCAAGCCTGCATTGCTCAACAAAATGGGATCTTGGGATCTAGACAGGCTGGATCGATGGGCTGCGTGAGGTTTAACAAGGCCAAGTGCCAGGTCCTGCATCTTCGGCCACAACCCCATGCAACGCTACAGGCTTGGGGAGGAGTGGCTGGAGAGCTGCCCGGCGGAAAAGGACCTGGGGGTGCTGGTTGACAGCCGGCTGAACATGAGCCGGCATTGTGCCCAGGTGGCCAAGAAGGCCAACAGCATCCTGGCCTGTATCAGCAATAGTGTGGCCAGCAGGAGTAGGGAAGTGATTGTGCCCCTGTACTCGGCACTGGTGAGGCCGCACCTTGAATCCTGTGTCCAGTTTTGGGCCCTTCACTACAAGAAGGACATTGAGGTGCTGGAGCATGTCCAGAGAAGGGCAACGAAGCTGGTGAGGGGTCTGGAGCACAAGTCTTATGAGGAGCGGCTGAGGGAACTGGGATTCTTTAGCCTAGAGAAGAGGAGGCTGAGGGGAGACCTTATCGCTCTCTACAACTACCTGAAAGGGGGTTGTGGAGAGGTGGGTGTTGGTCTCTTCTGCCAAGTAACTAGTGACAGGATGAGAGATACTAGGAAAAATTTCTTTACTGAGTGGTCAAGCATTGGAACAGGGAGGTGGTGGAGTCACCATCACTGGAGGTGTTCAAAAAACATGTAGACGTGGCACTTTGGGACATGGTTTAGTGGGCATGGTGGTGTTGGGTTGACGGTTGGACTTGACGATCTTGAAGGTCTTTTCCAACCTTAGTGATTCCGTGATTCTGTAAAAATGAAAGCTTCATTATCAGCATACCCAATCTGGAAAGGATGTACCTCAAGCAAAATGTGCTGAGAAAAAGACAGACACCAGAAGTCATAATAACGGGTGCTTCAGAAAAGCCAGTGTGGGTGTGATGATATGCAATCACTTTTGACAATTCTGCCAGATCCATCCCCTACCACACATCATTTAGAGGAATTCAAGGGTAAAAAAAAAAATATATGTAAAACATTATGTAACTTATAAAATATTATATATAACATTTGTATATATACACACATATATAACTATATAGAAAAGGAGATTAACATCTGCAAGATGAAGAAATCTGCACATGGTTCCTTCTCTGTGGATCCTCACCAGCAACAAACCGCAAAGCATACTGTCTGGTAAACGGCAATAGCTGAAATAATAAGCACAGTAAGCAGCTGATCACCTAACAGATCATGGTGGGCCAATAATGGATTGTTGCCTTAAAATATTTTCCTAAATTCATCTTCATATCCCTCACTAGATAAATCTAAGAGTCCTCCACAAGGGCTGGATGCGTACAACAGTTGTCAGGTATTACCCAATTCTTATGCTGCAGATGACCTATTTACTAGAGGCTGGAACTGGGGTGAAGGCAGGTCAGCTCAAACGTTCTCCAAGAACTAGTGATAGCTTTTGCAGACTGTAGCTCATTGTAGAGTTTTATGGTAACAGGAAAGAACCCCAACACTCCAGAAACAGAACAGTCAGTAAAACTTCCAAGTGAAAGTCAAGAGTAAATATAAAGACTCCAAAAAGTGTGGAACCCAGCTGCTCACAAGCGAAGATATGATCAACACAAACAAAGTTGAGCACTTGCATATAGTGAAAAAAAATTATGTCTGAACCTGCAAAGTCAGAATCTGTTATTTTTCAGACAACCTGCAAGACCCATCTTCACTCCCAAGTCTTTCAGATGATCCTTTGGATATTATAGGATAGAAAAAAGTTGTATTAAGTAAGCTTTAGCCCATTTCTTCAATCATAAGTCATTTCCATTCAATATGAACAGGATGCTGTTGTATTACATGGTCATAGCGGTACCTGGAGGATAACAGCACAGTATTTTAAGGCAACAAGCTACCACTCACTTGCTATTCTTTGAATAAAGGGTGGAAATGATACTATAAAAAGGAAATAACATTGCCTTGCTAGACTAGAACCATCTGATGGGAATTTTTTCCTCATACTAAATAAAACCAAAACCACATTGGTTCACTTTCTCTGTTCCTCATTTTTTTCACGCTTTTTGAGAACAGACACTTGTGGTGTCACCACCATAAACAGCACCATCAGCAAACAATCAAGCTGTTTGAAAATCCATTTTGTACTAGCACTGCCAGCTCCAGTATTCACTGACTGCATATGCAGAAAAACTGTAAGCATTTCTGGTCTGATTTGATTATGAAAGAGACAAATCATTCCCATTACTTTGCAGCACGCAGCCAGAGGAGCAAGTGTATTTTCAACAGCTCCTCCCGGCCATCAGAAGTGAAAAATAGAAATTACCATTATAATCTTTTTGTCTCATCTCCTTCAAGGGTCAGGGAATGATGAACATCATGAGCTCCCTTCTGCAAAGCAGAATAGAAAGGGATCCTGTCTCGTGAAAAGAACAGCTGACCACAGCTTAAGTTAAACACAGCAGAATTGCTAAACCATTCAAACTGAATGATGGGTTGGTTTGTAATTGTTTGCCATTTTCTTTCTGTAACTCAAGATACAAAAAAGGAATCCAGTGAAAAGCAAATCTCCTAATCAAACCATATACTACTGACTCAAATGCCTAACTATTACTATTACTCCACAGGAAACATGGTGAGAAACATAACAGGTTCCGATTCCCCTGCTACATCAGGTCCCTAGGAGCGAAAGGGTCTATGTGTGCAAATCAAGCTGCGGGACGATCAGAGCTGTTATTTTTCCCTGAATCAGCACCGGCAGGGCAAACAACAGTTTTCTGCCAGCCTATGAGAGCATTCTTGTAAATACAGCAGATACACTGAAGCCATTCATACCCCTATCATGGCACTGCAGCCAAAACTCATGGTTAAGACAGCAGCCTTGTCCTTTGGCTTAACTGAAAGGAAAGTTGTCAGAAGTCATAAAAAAACCAAAAAACACACAGAAAATGTGACAAAGACTTGGAATGTAGTACTGGAAAAAATATTAAAACCAAAAGCATTTAAGCAAATACATAGTCTTTTTTCCCAAAAAAACAAATATTGCCTTAAAATACTGAAATATGCAAAATCCACATTGTAAGTGAAGAGAACTCCTAATACTAGACTGTGCTTCAAGGGCAAAAATATATAATAACTGTTTGTAGATGATAAACATGTGATTTGATCTAGCAGCTCCCAGAATAGGAATCAGGGCAACTTAGAAGGCAGGGGGGAGGGAGGATATCAACCCTTTGTTTTACCTACAGGGTGTCTCGTTCAAAGTAGTTATATCGGATTGAAACATCCGTCACTATACTCACATTTCCATCCCAGATGGTTTCTCCCCCTCATGAACAATATACAGATTGCACAAGAGGATAATGAGACGCGATGCCTAGGGAGAGGAGGGGTAAAAGAATAAAACTTCATCCTGAAGCAAATCCTCTATTTTTCAAGTACTACCTAAGCAAAAGCAAAGGTTCCCCCTCAACTCTTCTCACATAATCATGCTTCTCTGTTGGGTATTTAACAAACTTCAAGCCAGGTCAGTTTGACCGATGCCCTAACATTACCAGGAGACAGTCATTCAAATTCTCCCACGCTATAAAGTCCCTTCTTAAGTATAAAACCGAGAAGTTTCTTTAAAGGCACTAATCTGCCCCTGAGCATACCACATCCCCACACGCCCTTCTCCCTCCCACCCCACCCCTTCACTACATCTCACGTCTGTAAGAGAAGCACCCACAGGCGAACAGAAAGGCCAGCAACCAGGAGTGTAACGCTCAGCGACCGATGCAATCTCTGCAGCAGCACTCTGCCCGGGAACACCGTAACTTCAGCTCCAGCCACTCCTGGGTCAGCACCGATAAGCTAACGTGAAATGAAGCAATCCATTTCACAGTGTAAATAGTTGTTTGGCTACACGGGGAACAATATAAACAAATGGACCTATTTATAAATCATCATTCATGCTTGTTGTAAAACAGAGAATAGCATGTTCCAGGGCAGAAATGACAGTATTTCCAAGAACACAGTGGAAATTCAAACAGCTTGTATCTTCTTCCACCAGCCTGCCCCACTGACACTCCCTGTTCCATTTCTTTTAGAAGCAATAAAAACAGAGTGGTACAGGGCCTGATTTTTCAAGAGTAAGATATCCATCATTTAAGAAGACACCGGGGATTGGGGGGTGGGGGGCAACGTCGTTGTTATACATATTATTTTCTCCAACACCTCAAAAAAGTCATCGGTAACATCTCTTAAGCGCAGTGAGGGAAGAAAATACAAGCACGAAAAACCCGAGTCCTGCTCCTACTTCTCCCACCCCTGCAACCCCAACAAAGCAATTTCTCCCCAAACCGCACACTTCACTTGTATCTCAGAACATTGCCTGTGGATGTCAAGCCATACACGCCTTTGTTTATTTCCCCCC
>NW_010529195.1:369-644 GCF_000687285.1 Phaethon lepturus | reverse complement strand
GTCGGACGCAGCAGCTCGCGCGCGGGGCTGCGCGGGGCAGCGCTCTGCCACCCGGGTGTGAACGCTGTTCAGAAGTCAAGCGCAGTTATCCCCACGGTAAGTTGCAATAACGCCAGAGACCTTCACGCTGTGATAGAGTAGGCTCAAGAAAATCCTGCACCCTGGGTAGCTCCACGCGTTCCGCTTCTCAGCCCCACCACGGTCATGTTGTGCCTTGCTCTGATCAGGATTCAGGGGTTTCTTAAGTGTCCCGAGGTGGAAAGTGCCACCGCTGC
>NW_010529195.1:0-240 GCF_000687285.1 Phaethon lepturus | reverse complement strand
AAAATGTTGGGAAAAAAGCACATTTTTAGCCGTTACTTCAAGGCGAGTCTGAGCCATTACGCAAATAGCAATCCTTACAGGTCAGTAATTTTACCAGAGAGAAAAAATTTAAATGCCTTATTACAAAGAACTATATTCTGACTCTTCCAGTACGTACTAAAATAAGTTTTAAACTTCAGCTGAAGGTCTCTGCCCTGGCACTACCTTCGTATCGTGCCAAGGCTCTTCTCCAAGTACCTT
>NW_010529194.1:4659-10422 GCF_000687285.1 Phaethon lepturus | reverse complement strand
AACCGGCCCGGGTGCGGGATGCCGGCCCTGGTACCAGCTACGGGAGCTGGCAGCTGCGCTCCGTCTCCGAGTCCTGCCAGCGATGCGCCAACAGCTCAAAATCAAACCACCTTCCCATGGCGTTTTAGCTTCAGCCACTGAGTAGGCGTTTTCCATCAGCGTTCCTCTGACCAGCTCTTGTGCTGCCCCATCCTTTGAAATGGCTTTGAGCACAGAGAAGTAAACAGTGCTATCAAGTATGGACATTTACGACTGTCTTTAAAAAGACTGAGACCGTTACTGATGTAAACAAATGCTCCTTCTTTAAAGGAGTAAGTCAAAAATCCAGCCGCATCAACACAACAATAACAAAAATACCCAGGCAAAACCTTTTTTTAATCTAGTTAATGCCTGCTGATTGGGCTTGAACTTGCTTGCTGCATCTCGTTAATATTCGTTCCCTCTTTGTTCTGTCTTGATAAAGAAATACCGTAACGAATTCAACACCAACGTCGCCATGGCTGAGATATACAAATACGCCAAGAGATATCGCTCCCAGGTAAGCGGGTTCAGCTGCAGTCAGGCCCCAGCATACCTGTGGTGGGAATAACAAGCAACCGAGCTTGTAACCGAGCACTTGGATGCCTGCATCCAGTCCCACAGAAAAGGGATTATCATTTTTTGCATAATCCCACGCAGATATGGAATATATGCACACACAGATGCACCTGCTCTCCTATCCCTTGGCTGACGCCTTCGTGGAAGAGAAGGCCAGCTATTCCTGGCTGATTTTAACAGCGTTTGGCTGGGCCACACTGAGGCTGGGCTGCCTGATGTATAGACCCAAAGCCTCTTTGAGGAAGGCAAAGCACACTGATACAGTCCACCCCCCAAATAACTTTCCACCCGCCACCTCGAGCTGAGGCACCGGCCCTGGCTGGCTCCTATTATTAACGGCTTTCGGTTGCATTCCCCTCCTCTCCCACTCCCTGCCCAGGGACTCGGCTGTGCCCTAGAGCAGCCGGAGGGTGTTGGGGCGTGTGAGGGCAGGGGCTGTGGGGCAGGGTGGGCTCTCCCTGTCAGAGGTCCAGCTGGGATTTGGGCTCAACAGGGCTGGCGGGTGGGCAGCGCTGCCCGCGGTGCCTCAGCCCCACCTGCCTGCGTCTCCTGCAGATCGTGGCCGCCCTGGACGCCAACCCCACGACAAAGCGCACCCAGCTCCAGCACAAGTTTGAGCAAGTGATTGCACTCATGGAGGATAACATCTACGAGTGCTGCAGCGAAGCCTAGACTGACCTGACTGCAGCCCTGGAAGTGACCGTCTCCGCAGCGTCATGCCGTAGGGAACCTGCCTTCAGCCGTGGATACACTGTGGGTCTCCTCCGCCAGGATCATTCTCAAACCAGCCTTGTGGTGGGGATGGGCCTGGCCTGTGGCTGAAGGGCTTCCTCAGCTAAGAAGCCACAAGACACCTTTCCAAGCAGCTCAAAAACCCTCTGGTCTGCACTGTGGCACCCATAATTTATTTGCTGCCAGCCAGAAATGGAGATGTGACGCTTGTGGCAAGCTCAGTTCACCATTCCCTCTGATCAGCCCAAGTGGTCAGTGGCTCCCTGCATCCCTGTTTGTGGTTCCTCAGGACAAGAGATGAGGCTGCAGAAGCCGTAACAATAGACGCAAAGCAGAAGGGTAGCGTCAGGGAGTAACAAGCGGAGACAGCAAAGGCCATTGGAGCAATGCCTGAGCTCCCTTCCACACCATCCCTCTGACATCCTTGTTTTTCCAACACCGGGGACTCTATCAACTATTCACTATCTATCTGCTGCATTCTGTGTATTTTTGTGCCTTTTAATTTTTGTACTGTATGTGTAAACAGAACCAGTCCTCCACCTGAGTCATGGGCAACACGGGGAACTCGGGGCTGAGACAAAGCAGTTGCTTCCCAAGTAGCTAAGGCATGGTGAAAGCACTTTATCCCCTAATGGAGATAGCCGTTACGGAGCCGCAGGGAGCATGTTATGTGTTAGACAGTTTGGGAAGGGCTGCTCCCCCTCCCCCAGGTTGCCAGACCTGCGTGCGCAGTGAGCTGGAGTTGCGGTGGGTAGGCAAGTAGCCCCTAACCACCCACCTTTCAGCCAGCTGGTCACAGGCATGGCTTCTGCCTAGCAGCAGATGACCAGATGTAGTGGGTGAGGGGAAGGACTTCTGCCTCGCGCTCCGGTCTCCCTGCCGCGCTGGCCGCAGACACATCTGTGGCAGTGCCACAGCTCAGCCCCAGTGACGCCCCTCATGCCAACAGGGGTTGGTTAGCTCGGGCTGACGGGCCTCTGGCAGAACGGCCTTGACCCATGCGCAAGGCAGAACACCAGGTCTCATCTCCCTCCCTCTGTCCCACGTGTGTCTCCCTGTGATCATCACTGAAAACAAGGTCAGTGCTACAGAGGTGTCTTCCTAAAACAGCTTGTTCTGCTTGCTTCAGACCCAGCCCACCATGGCTGTCACCTGAGAGCAACCAAGAGCGCGCAGTTTTGCTGCGTATCCAGTCTTTTTTTTCAGCCCATAAAGGCAAAGGGACTGGACCCCGTCCCCCGGCAGCACAATGCTCTCGCTCCCAGAGGCCAGCAGAGCAGCTCCCCCACCCCAAGCTGCAAGCGAAGGCAGGAGTGTCCCACACCTCCATACACTGCCATCAGCGAGCAGGGTCCACTGCGCAGACCTGGAAACTTCCCTGCCATCCCGTGTTATCTGCGCTGGGGCAAACCCCCCATCCCAGCTTGGTGGCCCATCCTCCTTTCTGCTGGCAACTTCATCCTTTCTGCAGCCAGGGAGCCGTGACCGCTCCGGTCTTCTCCAGCATCACACAGGCCCCTCTGTAGAGGCTGGACCACAGCTAATGCTGCGTGCTTGAAGCCAGCATTCACATGCAGGCAAAGGCAAACTGCCCACGAAAGCTAAACTCAGACGTAGCCACTGCATTTTCAAACTGCCAAATAGAAAAGAAAAAAAGAAAAAACAAACAAACAAACAAACAAACAAAACAAAACAAAACAAAACAAAAAAGGAAAAAGTTACTACCTCACTCCAGGCAGGGTCTAAGGTGAGCCTCCGTTACTCATCCAGCTGGCAAGGATGCAACCTGGTATTAGATGATTTTGGTCCACCAAAACGCCTCCTGGGTGACTCACTGCCATGGACAGGTGGCCTCCGTCCTATCATTTCCAGTAACGCCACATTTGTCAAAAATCAGAACATCAGAATTGTGTATGTGTACATAGATATCTATTTTAAAACAAATGATAGACTTTATCCAGTATGTTAAGGGGGGGAGGGGAGGGAGAGGGAGGGGAGAGAAAGGGGAAGAACAGAGTTTTGGGGGTTTTTGTTTGTTTTTTTTTTTTTTTAAAGAGAACTACAGAAAAAGTACATACACTGTGGAGGTTTCAATGTCTTTGCTGAGGGTGTGACTTCAGAATAGAAACTCTAAGAATGTAGCTGGGCTACATTTTATTTTGAAAGTGATTTCACAAAAAAAAAATCTTGAATTTTTTTTTCCTTTAGAAACTGTGAATAGCTGCCAGAGATATAGGCAGGCCCAGCACAGGGAAGGTGAGGGTGAGAAGGACCAAGGTAGCAGAGAACGTTGAGCTTGGCTAGAGGTGGGGAAAGAGCATGGAGCACAGCCCCATGATGTTACAAGGAAAGGATAAAGGTGAGCTGATAGTGTAGTTTACCTCCAGGTGATGTGACTGGGCCATGTATTTGGGCCTATTGCTTTATTATTTAATTTTTTCCAAAGCAAAAAAGTAGTTGCTACAACCGTTTTAAAGAAACAACTTTAATGGAGCAGAAGCTTGAGGGTTTGTAGTGTTGCCTTGAACCCCCGAGCCCTTTGTAACATGTTTTTAAACTTTGGCAAGTGTTGTGGGTGTAGTGCCCTTACCTGCTGTGTAGTGGAAGTGGCAGACTCTTGGAAAAGCCTATCTTTGTAATAAAACAAGGTGCTGAAACCTGTGCAGTGAAGTTCCCACCTGTGTGCACACAGATGACATACTACATTGTGGAAGACAGCTGGGACCCCACAGGGTCAGGCTGCTGTCCCTTGCCCGGGAACGGGGTGCCTCTCGTCCTGCGCCCCGCAGCCTGCCGACCACCCTGCTCAGAAGCACGGGGAGGGGGGGCAGCTTCCAGGTCTGCGCAGCGAGCTTTGCATGTACGAGACACACCGTGCTCGGGGTTGGCAGCTCAGCCGCTAACCACCTTGTTTCTGTAGGAGGCTGGTTTTTACCCCTCCGGGCTGCAGAGCACGCTGCAGCCATGCACTGCTCCTCCTGCCCAGTACCATGGCTCCTACCAGAACAGGAGCTGGCGTGGGAAGGGGAAGATGCATGTGAGGATACAACCACACACCTGAGCTGACCACATGCTGTGCTGCGCACTCAGAGACCAGTAACACCACAGCAGAGCCCAGGCCAGGCACCCATACCTCTGCCAGGTGCCATCAGCCCACAAGATGTGTCTTCTCCCAGCCCTGGGGAGCCCAGCGCCTGCTCTGCACCACAGCTGCCTCCAGCCCTCAAGGCTTCTGGCTTCAGCGTCATGACACCAACCGCAGCCTGTAGGTCTTAATAACCATGGCATTGCTAAATCCTCTCTCTTCTACCTCGCCCAGTAAAAGCTGCCCTTTCCAGGCACCAGAGGGATTTTCTTTTCCCACTAGAAAGCTGATTCTTAGTAAAGCTAAATCCAGCCATTAAATGATTTTGCCTCTCAAAGCAAAAGGGCCTCATGTTTCATACTGGGTGCCTGGTGAAAGAGGATGCAGCTCCTGCCCGGTTCTGTTATGGGACATTTCCATGCTAGCCACCAGTGCTTTGTGAGGTTAACCATCACCGAAGGGCCAGGTGAGCTCTCCTTAGATATTACTGCAGCATCTCCCACCCTGTGGGGACATGCGTTTTGGCTCCATTAAAGATGGATCAACATGGCCAGTGCTGAAGTTTAAAAAGAAGTTGGTTTGCTCAGCTCTTGCTTAAGCCCCAAAGCAAGGCCAGGAGCCTTGGAGGGCATTGGCAAGGCCAGCTGAAGATTAGCAAAATCCTCTTTAGGAAGAGAGTTTTACTTCCACTTATTTTTCCTGCCCAGGAAGACTGTAACCGTTTGCATTATCAGGCTGACCTTCAGAAGTGCTCTGTTCTTGTGCAGAGCAAGAGAAATTCAGGCATTTGAAGCTATTAAATGAAACTGTTCATACGTTGACCCACAGGACCTAGCAAGACAGGTTTAGAGCTGGGCACTGTGCCACCAATAAATAACAAGAGCACGAGCAATGCTGCTATCTACAGCAAACACCCCAAACTCTTTTTTGAGCCCTAAAACACTTCTATCTTCCTCTTACTGTGGTTAGAGGACAGACAGCTCCCTCCTGGTGCTGGGGATCCTTGCCCATGGCATGCACCCAGACCTGCTGCCCCGGCACTCCTGTGATCCCCGCTCAGCCAGGCATTAGCACAAGGGCAGCCAGGAGGGCAGAAGGCGGATACCTACCCCACACCGAGGCTGCAGGCACCACAGCCCCACGCTGGCAGGGCTGGCTGAGCCAGAGCTTCACAGTGCCGAGGGGGTGCCACCGTGCCGTGTCCCGTGGGGCCCAGGCCCTCCTGCCCGGGCCATCACCCGGTACTGGGGCTTACCAGCAGCCCGCACACACAGAGGCCCCAAAGCCTGGCACTGCTGGCTGGCCAGCTGTGCCACTGCAGCCAGCAGCTCAGGACATGTGCGGACAGA
>NW_010529194.1:4084-4640 GCF_000687285.1 Phaethon lepturus | reverse complement strand
GCAGCTGCCTGCAGCACCAGCTCACCACCATCTGGACAAAGCCAGGGCTGAGGGATTTTGGTGCTGGGAGATGGGAGCGCAGGAGCAGACCCGTGAGCAGGGCAGCAGTCACACCATTTCTTGAGTGGAGTGAAGCAGCTTTATTAACAGGAGGTGAACATGGAATTAAAATCCGTCCTGGGGACTAAAACTAACCCAGACTCCACGGGCCTGGGTGCAGCTGGAAGCAGGTCTGGGATCCCACAGGGAGCAGGACTGCCCTGGACCCCCTACAGGGCCTTCCTGCCTGCTGAGGTGGGGGCTGCCTTCCAAGGCCTGGCCTCCCCTTGGCCAGCTCCTAGGGCTGACCGGGGCTTCCTCGCCTTGCCTTGACTCGCCTTTGCCTTGGGGGCATCTTGCTGTGCCGCCTTGGGCGCCTTTGCCTTGCTCTTCCCCACAGGGGCCTTTCGGGGCCCCTTTGCCCCAGCACCTGCGGGGCTGTGGCCATCGCCTCCTCCTGCATCCTCAGCAGCCGGAGCTGCAGGGGGCCCTGAAAGCCCTTTGCCAGGGGCCCGGG
>NW_010529194.1:3444-3821 GCF_000687285.1 Phaethon lepturus | reverse complement strand
CCCCACTAGCCCTTTACCTCGCTGTCGCACACCCGCCATGGAGGCCTGAGGGGGCTTGGTGGTCCCTTTTGGTCCTGGCTTTGGGGCCTGTCCTCTGCCAGGAGCCTCCTGGCCCCTGTTGGGAGCCGCCTGGCCCGGTGGCTGCTTGTGCCGCTGCTTCTCTGGGGCTAACTGGGGGCGAGAGAGGTGGAAGTGGGGCCAGGCAGCACCTCGGCCCCCAGCCGCACTGCTTTGGGGCTGGCAGCCCCCTGCTCACCTTGAAGCGGCCAGTGGCCCCCATGGCAGATGAGTTGTGGGGTCGCACCAGGTCCCCGCGGCTCAGCCCCTTGCTCAGTGCCTGCTTCAGCAGGTACTTGAGGCGGATGGGGTCCACGGCA
>NW_010529194.1:2195-3211 GCF_000687285.1 Phaethon lepturus | reverse complement strand
GCCGCCGGCCCCGGGCCAGCGGACCAGAGAGCTGCACTGTGCCAGCAGCTTTGGCTCCTGGGAGAGGCGAGAGGCACCTCTTGGGACCCAAGTCCAGCCCCAAGGCACTCATGGCCCCAAGGGCTCAAAGCCCCCCAGCAGCTGAGCAGTCACAACCCTGCTCATCCCTGCATCCTCCCAAGGACCGTGGCTGCCAGAGACCCGGACCCCAGCAGCTGAGCAGTCACAACCCTGCTCATCCCTGCATCCTCCCAAGGACCGTGGCTGCCAGAGTCCCGGCCCCACAGGAGCCACAGCTCTGCCACGGCCCTGCAGCGCTTGGCAAACCCCTTACCCAGCTGAGGCTCCATGGCAGCACACACCCGCCCGAGCAAAGCAGCCTAAAACCCTGGGCCTGGGCAACCCCAGCTCCGCTCACAGCCCTCACTCACAGGCTCAGTTCACTTCCAGCTCATTTATCTATCTGATTAGCTCCCTAACTGCAGGGGCTGGTTAGCAGCTGCTAATTGCTCTGGTTCCCACCCTGGTGGGGGCAGGTGGCTGGGAAGCCAAGTGCCCTTTGCCAAAGTTTTGCAAGGGGCTGGAGGAAGAAGGGGCACATCTGAGCAGAGGGTTTGGAGAGGGGCGAGAGATGGGGGGTTGCGAGGCGACCACCCTGAGCGTGCGGGGGAAGGGCTCATACCCACAGGGTAAGTGGGTGGCGGGGTGCTGGGATTGCAGCTTGCTGATGGCATTTGCCATGGGGCGGGCGGGGAGCCAGCCCATGGCGATGGGCCCACACGGGACCCGTTCCCAGTGCGCTGGTGTGACATGCCGGCTCCCTTCGCCGGGGACAACCCCACTTGGAAGTGGGGGGCTGCACTGCCAGGGGAGCCTGATAACTGGGTTGGAAGCAATCCCACAAATAAGAGGAGGAAAATGGAGAGCTGCTTTGCTGGCCAGCGAAGGCAGGAGGAGCGACTCTCCCACAGTAGCCCAGCTATGCACCTGCAAGCAGGAGCCCCACTCGCCCCTGC
>NW_010529194.1:231-2062 GCF_000687285.1 Phaethon lepturus | reverse complement strand
GTCCCCTCCGTGCCGGCTCCTGGCGGCAACCACCCCACACTGAGGACAGCATCGTCCCATGGGCCAAGTGTGAGCTGAGCCCTCGGCTGCTGGGACCCCTGAGGCGCCCAGGGCACTTCTGTGTCATGGCTGCGTTAAAAATAAGTCTTCCTGTGATCCTATGGACACCTTCACCGCTGTTCCAGTGGAGTAGGATATTTGTGCTACTTTCCATTCCGCCTGCACTTGCGAGGCGAGCCTGAGTAATTCACCAGCTGCGCCTTGGTGCAGGAACAGCGCAAATGTCCCCACCTCGGGCACCGCTGTGTTGCTCCACAGAACGCCGCGTCAGTCCCTTCCTCTTCATGCGAGAGTCACGGGGCTTTCGTACACACCGTCTGTCAAAGTGATGGGGCAGCCGCAAGCCCGAGCAAGGGCCAGGATTGCGTGACGGCAGGGCTGGTTCATGGCCCAACCCAGCAGACGTTACTGCACCAATGTACGTGCAAAGTGCTGCCCAGAAAGACCTTCGTCAAGGTCTGCGCCCACCTGCTGAGCCTGGGCGGCCGGATCCTGGCGGGGAACCAAGGTGCCAGCAGGACCAGGCCTGGCGCAAGGCGCTGCGAGAAGCACCCAGTGCCCGGGCCCGCATGACGGGTTCCCCCCGACCGGCACCACCAGCCTGTTCCCTGCTCCGTTTCCAGTCCATTTCTGAATCCCCTGGGAAGGGACCAGTGGAGACACTGGAGGGCTGTAGGGGCTGGCACCACGGCAGGGATGGGTGCATCTCTTCCAGACATCTCCTTCTCCTGGATCTGGCCATCACCTCTCCAGCAGCTCCGTGATGCCTCCGGTACCTGCCTGGGCTGGCAGAGGCGTCCCAAACCCTCGCTTGCCCCTACCACTGCCAGGTTGGGCATCGCGTGGGGCAACAATCTGTGGGCTCGGGGCCAGCACATCGTCAGCGTGTGCCAGAGCCGGGCTGCTGCGGTCGGGAAAGCTGCAGCGCCAAGCATTGCATGGCTCCCGTGCAGCACAGCCTCGCAGACAGCAAATAAACACCAAATCCTTCCTCTTCTTCCCTCCAAAACCACCTCCCAGATTTGAAGTACATGAATCAGACATCAGCTTAAACACTGAATTATTCATAAACCTCTAATCTTTAGATTTCACTGAATATGCAGAAGTATCGATAAAAAAAATAATGAGAGAATTGTACTTGCAAATTGCTCTTTATTAAAGGTTTAACTTGCATGGGTTCTATACATTCCCTATTAGACCTTGCAAAGCTGCATAGGATTAGAAATCAGAGAGGATAATAATGTACAAAAATAGTTTCAAATGTTGATAACACTGAACAGCGAGAAAAACATCTTATTTGTATAACTGAGCTAAAAATAAAAATGAAGAACACTGCTACAATTGCAATATGCCATCTTGTAGTGCTTCAAACATATGTCGATGTCTCTGAGCCATATGCTCCCATGTCTTTGCCTGCTACAGCGCGGAGCAAAGCTTAGCGATGCACTGATCAATCCTCACAAGCACAAGCACTGGCCAAAACCGCCTACCTGGGCTGATGCCAAACTGATTGCAGCTGAAACGGGAGGTGCGCAGGAGGACCGGGAGTGCGTCTCGGGGCACGGCCCTGCGCCGCAGGGGGCCCGAAGGTGCCGAAGGATGAACGGCGGTACTACGGGGAGGGGGTGCTTCCTGCTGGGGGTACGTCAAGCAGGGCTGCTGCTGAGGGTGCAGGCACCCTGTGCACGTTGCTGCGCCGGGTGCCTGCAGGAGCAAGCACCGAGCCCTCCCCGAGCACATCCGACTGCGGCCGCACTTGGCTGTGCCACGC
>NW_010529194.1:0-218 GCF_000687285.1 Phaethon lepturus | reverse complement strand
CCCCCGCCGTGCCACCCACTTGCAGGGCAGGATCTGCAGCCATCCCCTCTGCGGCATGGAGGGGCCCATGTGCACCAGTACCCCATCCCGTCCCCCGTGAAGGGGTCACGGTGCCTCCCGGGGCTTCTGACACGCTGGAGGTGGGGCAGGGCTGGAACTGGGAGCACCTGGCGGGGCTGGGGGCACCTCGCGGCAGCCTGACCTGCCCCCGGGCAGCC
>NW_010529193.1:1428-1694 GCF_000687285.1 Phaethon lepturus | reverse complement strand
GGTGGAGCACCCCAAACCTTTCCCTGCTGCCATCCTGACCCCGACACCTCGTCGGACCCGCATCACGATGCTCTTCCTCCCCGCGCAGGGCTGCTAAGGCTGTAATCGTAATAAAACTCATGGCATTAGGGGCTGGGATTTGATTATAATCAGCCCCTTGCGCAACCAACTGTGGGAGCCAATCTTCGCGTCCTACCTAATCCCGTCGGGCTCTGACCTAAAAGAAAACGAGGAGCTTTCGATGTACTTCGCACCTGCACCACTCA
>NW_010529193.1:306-1397 GCF_000687285.1 Phaethon lepturus | reverse complement strand
AGGTGTTCATCCCCCAGATGTTTGGAGGTGTTCATCCCCCAGATGTTCGGAGGTGTTCATCCCCCAGATGTTCGGACCGGAGCCAGGGTTTCCAGCTGCAGCCGACACTTTTTGTCGCCCATAAATACCGTTTCCATCCTTTTCTCGCCCGGAAATAGGGCGTCCGTTGGCGGAGCCACCGGTGGTCTATCATCGGGGACGACTAAGAGAAAAGCCGCTTGTCTCTCGCTCGACCCCAGAACATTTTCCCGTAATATATACGTTACGTACGTCATATGAGATATAAATCAAGCATTTGCCGAAAAGCCCAGGAAAGCGTGGGCCACGCGCTCGCCTGGGCCATCTTCTTCATTTTGGGGACACGCACGACCTGTGGCATCGCCAGGTTGGCCAAGCAGGAGTTAAGGCGGGCGCCTTGGA
Organism: Phaethon lepturus; assembly: GCF_000687285.1. Taxonomy (NCBI): domain Eukaryota; kingdom Metazoa; phylum Chordata; class Aves; order Phaethontiformes; family Phaethontidae; genus Phaethon; species Phaethon lepturus. The sequence goes on along the minus strand of NW_010529193.1, from coordinate 977 downwards.
GCAGTCATTAAGCCGGGGGAAGGGAAGCCCAACTCTTGATGGCAGCATAAAGAGAGGGCGGCTTCCCCTTCCATCAACTCCTACACTTTTTTTAAATTTTTTTTTTTTTTCCCCCATAAAAGGCTCCTGCTCGTGCTTGTCAACTAAATTGCAGCTTTGCTTTGAATTAAGGGGAGAGCTGGGGGTGACGGTGCCCGCGGAGGTGATGCTGCCGTGCCGGGGGACAGGTGCCTCTCCCCATCGCTTCGCCTGCTCTCCCCTTCCCCAAACCCCACGGCCAGCCCCGCTCATCCTGACAGCCGGCCCTCTCCCTTCCAGCCCTGACTCTCACCGTGGCAGACAAAGCCACCAAGGAGGCGTTGGGGACCTTCCAGGTACCGGTGCGGCACCTCCGGCCCTTCCAGCCCCACTGCTGCAGGCTGGTGCTGGTAGGTTCGACACCTCCGTCCCTGCTGCTTATTCCCGCTTATAACTTTGATTTTCAGCCCAGAGCCGTCGCTGGGGGCAAAGGGAGCTTTGTGTAACGGCGTAATCCCGGTGGGAAAACCGAATTTGGCAAGGCAGGGAAGGGGGCTCAAAGAGGCTTGTGAGCTTCCCGCGAAGTGGGAACAAGGCAGGCGTTGTGCTGGGCTTTTTTCCTTTCCCTCCGGTGGGAAAAGGTGGAGGGAAAG
>NW_010529193.1:0-215 GCF_000687285.1 Phaethon lepturus | reverse complement strand
ACAGAAGCTGCTTCCCAAGCCCCTGGGTGGGAATTTCTCCATCCCAACACGTTAACAGTCCCGGGAACTCGGTTGAGCGCTCCCCTGTACCGCTGAGACCTGGCAAACTCACTCAATACTTCCCCCCAGTCAGCCTCCCCTATGCTCTGGCTGGCAGAAAGGAGTTTCTTCTTCCCTGCACAGAGCTGGGGAGCGATTAAATATTTAAATGCAGA
>NW_010529192.1:3047-3636 GCF_000687285.1 Phaethon lepturus | reverse complement strand
GGCTCATCCACTGACACATGGGTGCCAGATCTCCCTCAGCAGCACTGTCGGCCCTATGTAAGGGCTCCCCAACCCTGGCACAAAGGGGGCCCATGCCAGCTTGGAACAGCCACTCCAGCTGCTTGGAAGAGCAGATGGTCCCGAGGACCCCAGACGCACAGACCCCACCTACTGTCAACAGAGAGACAGGCTCTGACACTACCACCCTCTGTCCCCATGACTGGAGCCCCTCTGTGCCCTGCTGGCGCAGTGCTCCTCCATCTCTCCTCATGTGAGAGCTTTTTACCTCTTTAACTCTGCCAGCTCCTTGGCCTTCATCTCTGCCAATGCCAGCTCTACTTCCTCCTCTTCGTCTTTCACCACCTCATCATCTGCGGCTTTTGGCAATGTTTTCTTCTCTTTCTTCTCCTTCTTCTCCTCCTCTTTACCTTCTTCCTCTTCACCGGAGCTCAGGCTGCCAAAAGGAAGAAGCTCAGACCGTCCTTCCTAATGGCAGGCCCATCCCGCCGCATAGGCGCTCCGAGGCAGCCCCATTGTTCCTACTTGATATCCAGCTCCTTTGCCTGCTCTTTCAGCTTTTTGGCCAAAA
>NW_010529192.1:355-3016 GCF_000687285.1 Phaethon lepturus | reverse complement strand
TTCAGCAGGGCTCTGTGCAGGGAGGCAGATTGTTAGAGACACCCACTGGGACCAGCATACTGCCCTGCCCCAGTCCCTCCCAGTACCTAAGCTCTTTGCGTCCCAGCACGCGGATGTCCTTGCAGCACTGACGCAGCTCCTCCGTGGTGGAACTGTGATTCTCCAGCTCACCGTCCCCGAGCGTGATCTGGACAGGACAGAGGGAAAGGGCTGTTAATGCCTGAGCTCCAGCTCCTACGCTGCCTCCCCTCCACAAGAACAGGAACTGGACCATTGCTGGGGCACCTGGCTCCCTCTTTTCATCGCTCTGTGCTCCTGGGGATGTCTCAGGGGCCACCAAGGTCCCCCTCATCTCAGGCACTCACCTCGTTGGCCTTGGAGAGGAAGTCCACGGGGTTGGGAGCCTTGAGGAAGTCCATCAGGGTGAAGCGGTGGTAGAGGATCGTGTCACCATCTGCGTAGCCTTCTGCCTACAGGAGGAAGGAGCTGGATGAGCCGTAGTAGGGCACATGCAAGCAGCTTCAACCACCCCTAAAGAATGAATGATGTCACATAACTCGTGTCTTGCTGCAGTGTCCACATGACTTAGGGACAAGGGCAAGTTACCAGCCCCAACCTGCCAGCTCCACGGCACCTCCCAGTACCACCACAGACTCAGAGAGGTGACAGCGATAAAAGTTAGAGGCCACTTGACATGACCTTTACTGTCCTGTATCCTAAAGACATCTGACACAGACACAAACCCTGCGGCCAACTTTTGTAGAGAGTTTTACCAATCCATCCCCAGCGTCACAACTTGTATTACCATTTCCCTGTCACTGCACCGCCTTCTAAGACTGTAAACATTCCCAAAACTGTCACTTCCACCACTTCGCATCCCCAGACCTTTCAATTTTCCTGAGCAACTTTTGTTATTACAATCTCTTTAGCCCCAATCCCCAGTCGCATTTGCGCGTGTTTGGCCTTGCTCATACCTTTGGCTTCTTTTTGCTGACCAGTTCGCTAACAGATTTAGTCTGAACCTCCACCTCCTTGAAAGCATATTTTGGGTCAAAGAACTTGCTGTCGATTTTGTCTGGAGCCTGATAACCTGGGATGGAAGAATCAGGGCCATCAGCAGGTTTTTCCCAGCCCCATTCCAGCAGCTGCAGGTCCTCCCAGCTGCTCACCCTGGCACACAACAAAGATCTCAGCGGACTCATTGCGAGAGGCTTGGGGCTTGGTGGCCTGGACCTTGTGGAAGAACTGCTGGAAGATCCAGAGGAGTGGCTGGTAGTCCCGGGAACGAAAAACCTTGGTGATGAACCAGCCGCCCTTGCAGAGGAATTCGCAGGCCAGTTTCAGGGCCATGAGGGTCAGGTTGGCTGGAGCAGAGGAGAAGAGCAGTTAGCAGTCATCACTGTCCCCACTGCCCAGCTCCTTGTCCCACAGTACACACCGCTGCCTCCCTGCCCTGCTGGGGTATGAGATGTGCCTGCCCTCGTACCCCCCCGACCATGCCAGGCCACAGGCCAGCTCTGGGTAGGCCCCACCTTGAGAGTAGGCATCATGCACCCAGCTGGCTCCCACATTGGGTGCTCCGTCATTCAGCACCACATCCACCTTCCACGTCTGCAGCTCCTTGCGCAGGGCCTGAGGGATGGGGATGCGTGTTTGTCTAACTCCTCTGCAAGAACCGACAAGCAGCACCCCCGATCTGCGTCAGCTCAGCTCAGCGCCTCCATCCTACCCCTGAGCGAACCCGAGCTGAGCAGGCAGGGTGATGCCCACTCCCATCACAGACGGACCTTCTCTGACCCAGATGGGCACGTGATGCTCAAGGCAGGGGAGACGGGTTCGTACCTGGCGGCATTTTTCAGTGGTGATGTCCTCCTGCAGTGTCACCACGTTGGGAATAGGCTTGATGGGGACCAAATCCACCCCTGTTAGAAGGAACAGATATGAATACCGCAATGCCTCAAAACTGGGCTCCAGCCCATCCCATGTAGCTTGCCCACCTGCCCTCTCCTCCTACCAGGACTCCCAATCCAGGATCCCCTTTCTTTGGCCACATCCAGGGACTGTGGTGGAGGTCCCTGCCCCTAGTCTGCTCCTGCTGGTCCCATCACTCACCAATGATCAAGCTGGAAACTGGCATGAATTTGGAAGCCACCTGCAGCCTGGAAAGAACAGAGAGAATCAAAGCTACAGCAGGATCCCAGCAGATCCCCCAGCCTTGAACTGTGCTGTCAAGGGTTTGGGATCAGCTTTGGCATCGAGGACAGAGACACAACAGAAAACACACAAGCCACTTCATTACAATGTCCCAGGGTGGCTGGTGGCATTGGGCTGTGACTTGCAGCCCTGACACCACTCACCATCCGCCGGGGGCTGCACACAGATCCAGCAGCGCCCGGGCTTTCTGCAGGAACTGGAACTTCCTATTGAGCTGGAGAAGCTTGAAGGAGGAGCGGGAGCGAAAGCCTGTGGGAGAGAGAGCCACAGGTTACGGATTACCGGGGTTACGGGTTGTGGGGGCAGCAGCCCTTCCCCAGCCCTGCAGTGAGCAGGCAGGCCCCTCACCCGTCTCCTTGGCCAGATGGTAGAACTTGTCCCTCCGGCTCTTGCCCAATTTGCTTTTCTTGCCCATGGTGGCACCGGTTGGGCCCCTCCGCAGGGTCG
>NW_010529192.1:0-213 GCF_000687285.1 Phaethon lepturus | reverse complement strand
TCCCCCCGCTGCCGCCGGCCTACCCGGGCCTCGTGTCCACCCAAGGCCTACTCGGAGCCCGGTGCACCTCTTCCCCCGTCCCAGGCGCTACCGGTGCCCCAGCACACACCCACGCACAGGGACAGACAGACGCACAGAGACAGACACACACACCCACAGACAGACATACACACACGACCCCGATCCCGCTGCCGCCGCGTGCCCGCACCGTGT
>NW_010529191.1:0-14213 GCF_000687285.1 Phaethon lepturus | reverse complement strand
TCTGCAGGGCTGTTTCACATATTCTCACTCCCCTCTCTGGCTGTAGTTGCTCTGTGCCATTTTTCTTCCCCTTCTTAACTCTGCTCCCCGAGAGGCGCTACCGCCGTCGCTGACGGGCTCGGCCTTGGCCAGCGGGGGGGCCCTCTTGGGGCCCGCTGGCATCGGCTCTACTGGACATAGGGGAAGCTTCTCCTTCTTGGAGCCGGCTGGCACTGGCTCTGTCGGACACAGGGGAAGCTTCTAGAACTTCTCACAGAAGCCACCCCTGCAGCCCCCCCGCTGCCGAAACCTTGCCACGCAAACCCAGTACAATCCGTGTAGTGAGGGGGAGCATGTGTGCAGCAAGCGGGCACAGTCGCAGGTTGCTAACAGTGTGTAACAGTCTTACGTGGTAAATGTGGTGGTTGTGGTTTTTTGATATTCCTATTAGTTCTTCTCAAAGCAGTTGTTAAGAGGCAACAGGCAAGCCATTAAAGTAAATTAAATCCTTTTTTTGGCAATATAAGCTTTTGTTTTTCTCAAGTTTTAAAGAAAAAGATTCTTAGGTTTTTTGGCCATATGTCTCTTTCAGTCTATTAGTAAGACTAAGCTGTGCTTGTTGGGGTTTTGTTGTTAGTGTTGCTTTGTAAATAAAAAAAAAAGAGGGAAATGCCCATTACACAAAACAAAATGTATGTAAAATACAGGGAGCTATTTTGTTTACTACATGATTTGCCTTTGTTTTAAAAAAATCTTCCTTTCCATATGGCTTGGGGAAGCTATAAGGTAACTCGGGTGCAGGAAAGGGTCTTCTTAAAAAGGAGAGGACTGCAGTGGCAAGGAGTGGCAGATCCCTTCTGAGGCTGTCATGTCTGAGCGAGACATGTCATGCTGCTAGGGCAAAGGAATTGCTCTGCCTGGTAAGTGAGCAAAGAAAGTATTTTGCCAGCTTTTTCAAAAAATAGAAATAGGGAAGACACAAAATTAATTTGATGTTAAGCAACAGTCATATTATTTAGGAATTGGAAACCGAAGTCCAACCTCCAACCTGAAGCAGAGCGAGATGGAAATAACCACGTTGGTAGGTACCAGCCACTCCCTACACAAAAGTGAGAGATGTTCAGTGTCCTGTGCATGTCCTGGCATGTCCAGATCTTCAACTAAGCCTTGGTGCCTCTGGAAGCTCTTATATCTCTTTCTCTTCTTTTTTTTTTAGTTTTTTAATATGTCTGAGTAAGCCTGAAAAAGCCGCCCAAACCGTTGCATTGTCAGAACAAACAGCGGGGCAGTACGTGACATGCAGTCTCAGTGCTTTCAGATCCTGGCTGCCAGAGTGACTGGTAAGTATTGTTTTGTTATCCGCACTCTGCTTTTTTTCCCATTCTCTACAAATGTCACAGCACCGCACTTATCTTAAAAAGCACCTATAACATAATTCATCAGCCTGACCCGTGTTTTCAGAAGTGTTCTGGACTCTCTGATTTAATAACTTACATATTTAACTAAGCAAGACCACAGGACGAGAACCACAGAAGGTGCAAGTATGTAAAATGGGATTTAAATACCAAAGCATGAAACCTGCAACTTTGATTCTCAAAGCCCACTTCAGCCCTTGCCTAACCCTGGTGATTCCTAAAGTCCTTGGGGCTACCTTCTCCCTAGCAGAGCTCTCCAAGCGCCATCTTATGCATGCCCACAGAAAACTCAGTCTTGAGAGCTATAAGTAGCAACATCCTTGAGTGGATCATCTGAACCACCTCTACCAGCAGCTCTCAAATTTGAGGGGTGATGTGAAACCTACCTGGAGGAGGCAAAAGGTAAAACAAAACCCCACAACCTTTTAATATAAAACCCTCAAATTCTACTATAATCAGAAATTGCTTTTTAGGAATTTAAGATAGTTGAATAAATAATTAACATCTTTTAAAAGTATAACACTTTCTAAAAGTCATCAAAAATAGTATAGAAATCCTGTAATTCCTTTTGCTTGGATAAACATTTGGAGAAAAGTTAGGAAAGAAGAGGCAGAAGTAAAATGTTAGTTTTCACAGTGGAATCACTAGTGAAGTCCTGCAGGGATCTCCACTGTGTAACATATTCATGGAAAAAAGATGTGACTGGCAAGGAGAAAAAGTTCATTGATGCTAATAAATCAGGGTAGTAAATAATAAATAATAAATTGGGACTGTCTATAAGAATTGCAGAAGGACTTCATGGGACTGTTAAAATGGCAGATGAAAGTCAGTTTTGATAAGCGAAAATGATGCACGTGGGGAAAACCACTGCTAACCTCATGTATAAAATCATGGGTTGTCTGCCCAATTGCCACTCAGGGAAGAGATGTGAGAGTTACATAATAAATGGTATTAGTTATTGTAGAGAAAGAGATACTGAACCATCAGAAAATATCATTATGCTGTTATACAAATCTCAGTGTGCCCTCAGACTATATAGGCACCTCTAGTACTCCCATTTGAACACTCAGGTAAAAAGATTCATGGCATGGCAACACATGTGATCAAAGATTCCCAAATGGCTTCTCTACCAGGAATGTAGGTTACAGAGTAACCTCGGACTTTTGTTTTATTTTTAATTCTTACCTTTTATCTAACATCATAGGAGCGGTGACTCAAAGAGGATGCAGTTCTATATTAAAAGATCTGGATAAAAGGTAAGGGTGTGATAAAGGCCGATGAGTGGCATGGGAAGGCAGAGAAGGAATGATTGTTTAATGCCTGTCCCAGTAGAACAACCAGAGGACACCAAATTAATAATAATAATAAAAAAAGTACAAAACAAAAGGAAGTGGTTCTTTGCACAATGTGTAAGTAAACTGTGAAACTCTCTTGCAGGATGGGTGGTTGCTGAAAACACTGTCTTCAAAAAAACCCTAGAAAAACTCATGTAAAGAGAAATTTGTCAAGGACTACTAAACACAATGACACCTGGTTTTGGTTCAAGAAGCTTCTGAGGAAGCTCCAAGTTGCTGGAAGCTGGAAGACAGTTATGGGGGGGGAGCTCACCGCAATCCTTGCCTCACTTTCTGCTCTTTGGAGGTGGATTACAAGGCTCCTAGCCCTGATTTCAGCTGATCTTTAGTGTTCTGTTCTCTTGAAACCAACAAAAGACATACGACCAGATGGTTTTATAGCCACGTAGCATGCAATTTCCTAGAATTACACCCTAACAGTTGTTGATTCAATATCGTCCGTGTGCTACAGACAATGTGCAGACATAGTTCTTTGTCTCAGTTATTGCCCATTCACTTCATACAGTCAGTTTGCTTGGCTTCTGTGCACTAATCGTTGGCAGTTACTGCCCTGGTGATAAATGTTTTTGTGCTTGTCAGCCAGATTGTTGCATGAGGAAACATCTAATATTTAGCCTTCCTATTTGATCTATTCATCTAGGTTCCCTCTGTAGTGAATGAAGAAAAAGAGGCATTTCCCATTAACAGTATTCTGAGATGGGAGAGATGTAATTACCCAACATATTTTCTGCAGTGACCAGTTGTGAATAGGGTGTTTCTACAGACAAACCAAGAAACAACACTATTTTCAATGGGGTAGGTGAGAGAAAGGTTTTATGCTGTTTGAATGGATGAAGCAGAAACCTATAAAAGCTGGTGTGGGAATAAAGACTGGCAATACAGAGGGGAGAGGGATGATGCAGGATGATTAGAAAATTCTTCTCCTGTCTTCACTGGAAAAAAATAGTATTATATTGTGTCAGTAACGCTTACACAGATGAGGTGAATCACCCCTTGGAGACGATTGTTCCCTCTCTTAACTGCAGAGGCTCATGTTTGGTTTAGATCAGAAACCTCTATTTTAGAGAGATGTTAGTTGCAATGAATCGCACCTTCACTGACACTGGCCTCTGAAAAAAATAGTATCAGGTGTTCTGACTGACTCCTGAGTCACTTCAGCCACTTCAACAGTTACTTTTACAGTCAGGGAAATCTGTCAAGTCTTAATCTGATTTGACATTTGGAAGTATTCTTTTTTTCCTCTTATTTTTTCTCCAGCTTTGAAGATTGTCATTCTTTGACTCTTGGCTTGCAGAGCAAATTTGCTTTAAGATCGCACTCATCTCCTTAGTAAGAAAGATCAGTATTACTCCTGAGCAGTTGAGCTGATTAATTTACTACAGGCAAGATGACCGCTTCTAAATCATGCTTCAGAGGTGTACTGTTACGCAGGTAGCTGCCAAAGGTTCATTTTTTCAGCAAATAATCTGGCTGGAAACTCTTCAGTATCGCATGAAAATCACCTGCACTTGCATTTGAGCCAATGATTTATTTCTCACATCCTTGCTCCATTCAGATTTAAGCTAATCACCCTAGACTTAGCCAGGGACATGGGGAAGAAACCAGTTGCAGTGGAAGGTTACAGGTATGACCATGTTATTTTTTGAAGTGTTCAAGCAATCAACATACACTTTGTCAAAATATGTTTTTGGCCTTACTTAGCCTTAGGGTCTTTGACTTAAAATTTGGCAAACAGTTATGCAGTCACACTGGCCAATTCCAGGATGAGCACAGGTCTTGTTTTTACCCTGCTTAGTCCAGGACCACGATCCTTTATCAGATTAAGTGGCTTTCTAACAGAACTGGAGAATTTGGCCCTTGTCTCCCTCCCAGGTGCACCTTACATTTAATGGAAAAAAATGCGATGCTTGTTGGTGTCTGGGCTTTACCACTGGAGCTTGATGAAGGTAGGACTGTTCTATCACCTTGCTGCCTTCCTCTGGTGATGTCCTTTTCTCTTTCAAACACTGATGCCAGTTTTCTGAGGCTTCCGGTATTTGTCAAACTGGTGCTTCTTGGGTATTGCCTTCTCCCAGGTCTTTCAGAGAGGCAGCTGCCTCAGAAGGTAAGCTGTGGTGTACAAACTACAGCTCCTAGTTTGTTTCGCCTACTGAAAAAAAGGAAAACTTTCAAATAGCTGAATACTTAAGCTAAATATCAAAGCCTTGGTTAGAGTTTGGGGAGGAAGAGGAAAAAAACTATAGAGTATCTAGAGGGGGAGAAATAAAAGGTCTCTACAGCTAGGCCATAGATACACCCGGATCTAATGATCTGGGCCTGTTTGGCTGCCACTCTGAGGAAGGTGGTGCCAGGCAGTGGGACAGACTGTTAGCATCTTCAAGAAAATGACAGCTAGAAGGGAAGCCCAATTTGATGACTATCTTTGGCAAGTCCCCCCCTGAGCGCAGAGCAGCTGCTGCAGTGCGAGATTCATGACTCGCATCAGACTGTTACTGCACCTGGCTCACATGGCTCCCTCAGCGCCGCACGAAGACACGTGCTTCATGTTTCATTTACTTCAGTGCGGGCGATATACCTGCCTAACGGTGCTTTGTGGGATTTTTTCACCAGCACACGTATGATCTCCAGCAGCAGCAGCAGGTGTGGTATGATCAAACCCTGACCGCGTGCACTCCACTAATCATATTAAGCAATATTTACATTAACCATAGAATTCTTAAACAGCTAAGAATATTGCTTTTATTGCTGCCGCTATCCTATTGCCATTCGCCGTTCTGAGTACGCAAAGAATTCGCTCACGTGGTATTATTGCGTGTGTTTAAACGGAGCTTTTTTTTTTTAAACTGTCCATTTACTGTCAAATGTGTGGAAATATGCCCAATGGATGTTGCCTACACCTGTGCCTATCTGCTTTTTAATGCTAGTAGAAAAAGAAGTCCACAGCAAGGATGCTGGAAGGGGCGGCTGAAGGTGCTGCCGGCATCCTCATGCACTAGGCGTCTCCCTTCGCCCGTTTATTCGGCTGCGAGCGTTCCAGGGGAACATGGCCCCACACAGGTAAGGACAGCGGGATATATTCGTACAACAGAGCTGTAAACTTGCTATGTATACAGAGGAAACACATCCAATGCGTTTTGGAACAAATTCTTGAAATTGTTTATTCAGTGCGATACAAAACAATGGAGACAAATATTGCTACAAAAGATCTCGTCAGCACCTACACTTAAATCTGAGTTAATTGATGCTTTAACCCCCTCCCTGCAAGCAGCCAAGTTGATGTTTTCCTTCAGGGGTACTAAGACCCCATGGTGAATAGTTTAACTTCTTTCTGTCAACACTACAGACAGGCACAACATGCACAAAAGGCTGGAAAGGTGGTGCTGGCACGTTAAGTTCTGCACTTGAAGCATAAAGCTATTAGAGAAATTAATAGTCCTCTGCATGTTTGGTCCTTAACAGTTTAAGGAAGATGCTTGGCTTCTCACTGCTTATTGTTGAAAACTTACCTTCAAATAGAATTTTGAAACCAATTAAACATTGGTTCCTGGATGTCTTTTTATAATACAAATGTTTCCAGACTGGATGGATGAGAAACATTAGGCTATTTCCAGGGGCTGGTTCTGTATTTCCACCTCTGGAATCCCAGACAGACATGGGTCTGCATGTCAGATATGCTGGATCTTCTTCATCCGTACCGCTCACACAGCCAGTGTGCGCACGGTAACTGACATATGGCACGTGTGTGAATTCACTGTGCAGTGCCTTCAAGCGGGTCTATGTGTCCATCAGTTTCAGACAAGGAGCTGTTGTTTCAGCCAGACAGAGGAGCGTGTATGACTGTTCCACAATCAGTGTCACCGCACATAGTGCTTTGTCAGCAGGGAACTGAATGAAGGTGAAAATCACCACCTGATGAAAAGGAGTGGACTCAGGAAAGGGGACATTCTTGGTATATCCTGACAAAATTTTTTTCAAGAACTGACTACCATTTTTTTACCCTCTCAATTTATTTTTTCCCCCATGTATTCCTCATGGAAGGTTAAATTATTTTGTGTATGGGAAGCAAGACAGCTGACTAGGGTGGCCATCAGAGGGCAGCTCATGGATACAGAGTGCAAGTGAAGTAGAAGAGCACTCCAGGAAGTGGACCTGGCAAAGCCTAAATGCCACAATGCGCTGAGGAGGCTGCATGTGGACAAGAAGTGTCACTGCTGAGCTAAGAGAAAACCCGCATGAAGGAAAGGGAGGGGAATACTGCAGCGGTAGAGTTGAAAAAGCTTTGTGGTGATACTTGGGCTCTAGTCAAAGGGAATTGGTTGGGGCAAAAAAGTGGCAGGAGTAGGCTTGGGATAGGAAAGAGAAGATCAGTGGGAGCACTATCTCTGAGAGTTACTCAGAGGTGGACTCACCCTTATGCACCAAATTGTTCATGGCTACCTTAACATACACAGGATTCTTCCCACGCTGTTTCTCATTTCAGCTATGCATCTTGTCTTATTACCAAAACCCGCTACCAGAGAAGTGGCTTGTCATAGACTCATAGAATCTTTGCGTTGGAAGGGACCTTTAAAGGTCATCTAGTCCAACCCCCCTGCCATGATCAGGGACACCTGCAACTACATTGGGTTGCCCAGAACCCCGTCCAACCTGACCTGGAATGTTTCCAGGGATGGGGCAGCTACCACCTCTCTGGGCAACCTGTGCCAGTGTCTCACCACCCTCATTGGAAAAATTCCTCCTTATATCTAGCCTAAACCCTCTTTTAATTTAAAACCATTACCCCTTGTTCTATCACTACAGGCACTGCTAAAAAGTCTTTCCCCATCTTTCTTATAAGACCCCTTGAAGTACTGGAAGGCTGCAATAAGGTCTAGCCGGAGCCTTGTCTTCTCCAGGCTGAACCACCCCAACTTTCTCAGCCTTTCTTCACAGGAGAGGTGTTCCATCCCTCTGATCATTTTTGTGGCCCTCCTCTGGACCCTCTCCAATGGGTCCTTGACCTTCCTGCCCCATCCCTGGAAACATTCCAGGTCAGGTTGGATGGGGCTCTGAGCAACCTGATGTAGTTGCAGGGGTCCCTGCTCATGGCAGGGGGGTTGGACTAGATGACCTTTAAAGGCCTCTTCCAACCCAAACTATTCTATGATTCTATGAAATTAAAAGCAGATCAGAGATTAAATCCCTATGGGATTTTTTTCTTTTTCTTCTTAGATTTTGTGGGCTCCTTATAGACGTCTTCTACTTTTGTAATCCTTTTACTTAATCCTAGATAGCTGCAGGCTTCTAGATTTCAGAACTGGTCAAGTTTTGCTATGATTCTTGGCATCACAAATTCCTGCATTGGAAGTTTGATGGCTTTCAGTTTTGTGCATCTCTGTCACCAAAAGTCAAAAGCAACTGTTCATCTTTTTGGCTGCAGCTACTGTTAACATGCACACATGCTAGCCCAGTGTTATGGGTGACAGTACAGACTTCTGCTATTAGCATTCACAGACTGAAGCTTGTTGTAGTCTCCTCCTGCATACAGCACAACCAAAGCATTTTGCTAACGATACCTGTGCTGAGCTCTTAAATTTCTTAGAACGCTTCAGGACAGACAGCTGTAGCAACAGGAACCGCCTTGCAAAGTGCATCATGCGTAAGGCGTTATCAGTTATCTGAGCTATGCGGGGAGAGGTTTTGGAGTAGGGAATTCAAACACTGGTGGCTTAATACTTATTTATTCATTAGGAGGCTGTGTATGAGTGAAGCAGCAAAAAACCTGAAAAGACATTACTTACTTGAAGCTAGTAATTCAGGCTGTTTAGTCAGTGGTTCTGCTTATAAACCCTTTTACGGGATGCCTTATCCTGTTTTATGATAGATGTCAGAGACAGGTGGAATAAATTGCATTCTAAGGATGCCTCTAACTTCCTGTTGACCATGGAAACAATCAGTGTAAGCTCGGCAGCTTGCTTTTAGACAGCTGAAGGTAGAGGTAATGAATCTGCCAAACATATATCTAAATCTTTTTGCTAGTTCAGAATGCAAGACTGCATTCGCTTCATGGGCAAGCAGGGCAAGCTTTTGTCTGCTTGTAAGACTGAACACATTCCTAATTTGTCCTGACCTGCTCATGGATAAGCATGATGGGCTGTATTTCTCATCAGACATGTATCACAGCAGGCAGCACATTCTTGCGAATTGTCCCACAACACTCCCTGAGTTTGAAACTTGTTGTGCTTTATTGAATGCTGGATACTGAAATGGTCTCACTAATGCTTATGCAGGGTCAGTACTACTTCTAGCTGAAAATCCTCTGCTTACATAGGCAAGGATCCCCTTAGCCCTTCTAGACACAGTTCTGCATTAGGAGATTGGTCAGTTTTATCATCCCGTTTCCAGAAAGATTCAGAGATAATTGCTACTTCCTAAAACAAGGAAGTACTTCCTAAAACAAGGAAGTTTCATTCCTGTGATGAAATACATCTTCTATGAGCATAATAACTATCTTAAATTGTGAAATTATGCTTAATGTCCTGTATTATTTCAAACACAGGCAAACCCACCCTTCTTGTTTAGCATTTTTTTTAATTGGTCATGAGATCTTAATTTCATTTAGGACTCTAGAATCCCTAAAATTAGTAGGTGAATAAACAGTTTCTTCTGCAAATGTGGCACACAATTTTGTGCCTTCTGTAAAAGTTCCCAAGGGTGCCTAAGTCAGATTTGAAGCTTGGCTGTGGTAAATGGATACAAAAGGTGTGATATATAGGACTAAGAGTTCTGCAGTATTATTCACCAGGGAACTGCAGGTAGATTTTTGTCATTTATTCCACTCATTGGGCGTTCATTGACCTTTCATCTATGATTTGTCACCGTAGAAGGAAAAGAGGAAAATTTTGGATCTCCTACCTGTTTGCTGTCAGTGCAGAGAAATGTGAGGGATCCCCAAGGGTAAATGGGAGGAATAAAACTCACTAAGTTGACTGAAGGCATATCAATTCGGTGTGGTAAAAGAGCAAATGCCAGGAGACCAATCAGTTAAAATATGATGCGCAAGTACTTGCAGACCGGCATGTGGAAAGCACTCTTCTCCCTGAACTTCTTTCAGGTCCTAATTCAGCAACGCGTGTGTGGAAGTGCCTTACTGCATCAGGATCACAGACATTTAAAAATCACAAAAGACAAGACTGTCTACAACTAAATGCAGATGATACGTTTAGAGACACAGATTATTCTGTGATTAAGTGGCTATATGTTTTATCGATCAGTAAGGGGCATGAAAAGTTACCCTTAAACAGTTACTTCTTCCTGCTTCTGCTTCAAATTCCTTGACAGTTGTATTTTACTTGTATTTTTCTTTCACCTTATTGTTAAATGTTGGCAAAGACTAGAATGTTAATTTTAGTGTGTACAAATAATTTATTGAATAATAATAATATGAAAATGAATTTGATATGCTTCTCCATATGCATGACATTCTATTATTGAAATTTATTAATCAGCACATTCCACTTCATCAAACCTAAATTTTTTGAGGAAGAGGAGGGGCGGAGGTGGAGAGGCAGTTTGGAAAAATGTAGTACAGTGGGCTGACTAAATCTGAATACTTGGTCTCTGAAAATGCAGATATCTGTGTAACTCAAATCATACTGCTGAGATACAGAACAGTTATATGCAGTCATAGTAACAGTTTATATACTGTCAATATTAATAGCAGTGTCTGTTTGAGAATACCGTTTTAAAATACATATGTACAATTTTATTAAGTATAAAAAGACACTGTGGAGAGCACAATACAATATATTTAATCTTTAATTCTGGTAGTTCTCAAACTCTGTTGTCTTAATTGATATTGTCACCAATGACCACTGGATAGAATTACTTCTCTGTATAAAATGAGGCTTCTCTGGATGAAGTCATGCTGTTTGGTTTTAAAAATACAGTAATTTCCTTTCAATGGCTACTTACAGTAATCAAACACTGTCAAGACTGTTGGCTAGCCTGCATTTGGTTTCTAACATATGCTATGATACTGCCAATTTCCCCTGTTTTGCTTTGGTTCTCGCTGCTTGAGAATAAATCCTTCAAAATATCAATTATTTCTGACTTTGTTCCAAGTTCACAACCAGAACACTGGTTCAGGACCACTTCTACATTCCTCGTGTTACTAAATCTTCACTGACATCAGCTGGCGTTTTCAACATGCAAGGACTGTAGGGTTCTCCCCTAACCTCTTTTTCTCTTCCAGTCTTTTCTAATGAAGCATAGAAGGCATGCTGAAAATTATAATTTTTTAGAGTTTGGGGGTTACATTTTCTTGTTTTTCTCGAACATAGATGACATTTGTACCCTTCCAGCCTTGACTATTTTCTTTGGAAAAGCAGACATATAAACTTAAGAACTTAGTTATATGTTTTGTTTGCACATTCCAATTTGGTTTGATTAAAAAAAAAAGTCAGAACTCTAGCTTCAAATTGATTTAAATGATAAAGTGCGATTCTTAAAAGAAACAACTTACACCTCCTCCTCTCTAAAATATATTAACATTAGTCTGGAAAATAAATTAAAGAATACAGAAAAGCTGAGATTATGCTATCACAGTAATATCTGCCAAACAAAGCTTGGTCTTTTGCTAACATTAGCTTACTACATTTGCAATACATGCTAAGCAAAGACCCTACTTCTCTAACAGGTACATTCAGACAATATATATTTTATGGAATAAATATATAATATATTCAGTTATAGATTTCTGAATAGTAACTATAATAGATACAAGCAATACCTATGTTTAAAAATACAGTTCTAGGATTCCCTAATTTTACTACTAATAAAATTAAAATTGACCTAAAACTTTCTCACTCTGTTGATGCATAATAAAATATATGGAAACACCAAGAGTAAAAAGCCAATTGCTTCTACAAATGGAATACTTTATAAATATAGTAAATTGCTATTTCCAGAAGGAAAATTGAAAATTATAAACAGGAAGTTAGGTTAAAACAGCTCTACAATATATAGTACAAAGTGGCTATGAAGCGTGATGTATTAGTTTGATGTCTGTGGCAAAATTTTGAACTCATGTAGTTGTTCATTTCTTCAGATAACTATAGAGAAAGATTCTGTCCCCCAAAACAGCCAATCTTGATCTCCTTAAAAAAAACCCAACTTTCACTGACTAGAGAAAGCCAGCAGGCCAATTTGTCAGAGTAAGGAGTGCAAGATTAGATCAAACAGAATTATTTGGAAGCCCTGGACCTCCTTGTTTCATAAAGTTTACCTACCATGCTGTTCTCATTAGGAATAGTCACAGAAGTACTATGTACCTGTGACTGCCATGTGCTGAAAAGCCTTACCATGAAGGTACTTTCCCTATGGTTGTCTTAACTACATTATTCTTGTACCGCATGTTCTCCTTTTGTGTTCCTGTAGTTGTTTCCTTTTTCTGGAATACTGAAGTACAGCTCTGGTTGCTTGATTACTGAACTCTTGATCGAGGCTTTTTTTTTTCTTGAGAATAACCTAGAATTAAAGAAATACATTTCTCAGAGCAAACACAAGGAACTGAGGGATTAAGTTGCTGGCTGTCTCTGCCTGCCTTTCTTCCCTTTCAGTTTAAAGAAAAATTTAAAATCAGTAAAAATACCTTACTTGCTAATGAAAAGATTTAGGTAACTGACAAAATGAAAAAATTTCATGTAAGATTGTGCCGTTTTTATGTTCGTCTCCTGCAATGGCCCTATTTTACACAGAAACCCAAAACTTACTTCATAAATACTACTGTTTATACCTCCTGCCTGAGTTGAGGGCCTGAGGTGGGATTCAGATCCCACTTGGAGCCTTTGTTTGCATCAACAAAGCTGGAATTCTGGTGGTGACAGGATAGGGGATGGGCAAGGTGGATTGTTTTTTCCCCTAGATATCAACAGAGGTCAGTGCCAATATTAATAATGATGAAACCATTGCTGAGAGCTTCAGTTTCTGACCATCTGGGGACTTTCCGAGTCATCTGTAGACCCTTACTGGTACAAATATCCTGTTTGGGAACATCTGGTATGAGATGTGGAGGACTGGGATGCAAGTCACTTGGATATGCTTCCTACTTGATTTCATTGGGCAAATGGTGCATATCTATAAATGTATTCATGTCACAAACTCTCACCAATTTCAGAAAAACTGCATATATGCAGCATCTTTGTACCTCACATGCTATGTGTTTTGACTACATTGGGAAACTTGCAAGCCTCTCGGAAGCTATTGAAATACTGAATGTCAGTCAAGAGTGAATGAAATACTTCCTACCGAACTGGAGATGAGAAGTCAGCACTTGTGGGTTCCCTGCAGAGGAACCAAGAGTGAAGTTAGGGTTTCCTGTAGCAGGGAAGGGACAAGGAAGATTTTTCTTCATGTACCAGCAGCAAATCTTGATGTTCCGTTGCAGAGTGGTAACAGACTATTTCAAAACACATTAAACTGTGTCTATACCTGGTACTATGTACTTGTCACAAATGCTCTGGCTTTTCATTAAAAAATGTTCCCAGAAACTACAGACTTCTTAAGCAGTCTTGCTTGCAGGTAAGCCAGAGCTGCACAGTGGCCATTGATCTCAGGGTTATTAGTTGGATACTGGCTCCAGAATTTGTTAGGGTCTTTCACTTATTTTCAAAACGCATTTTCGCTGGGACAGACCATGTGGAAATGTACCAAAGAATGAGCTCTGATAATCCTCCCTGCGGTATGTGCTTGCTGGGGCCCCGAGGGCACCGCCAGCCTTGACCGGCACTGAGCCCTCCCTGGGATCCCCTGGCCCAGGACCCCATGTCAGCCCCTGCCCCAGTGACACCACAGCAGGGCCGGTCTCCAGCTCCCCAGAGCCCTGCCCTGCCTGGCCACAGGCCCTGCTGAGCTGGGCTGGTCCCCGTCCCCAGGGAAGTGCCGGGGGCTGGGGCTGCCCTGGTGCCCCTCGGCTGCCCTGCTCCTGGCTGTGGCTGGGACGGGCCCTGGTGCCAGGCTCTGCCCTGATGGTCCCCTGGACCCCCGGGAGCTGCTGGTCCAGGTGGGGTGCTGTCGGTGGGCTTTAGGGAAGACCGATGAATCCTCTCACCTACGACATATGGTTTTGCTGTGTAGTTTGCTGCTGTTGCTGCTGCTGAATGAGCAATTGCTGCTGTTGCCGGCGCCGGGCTGTTCTCAGTTTTTCGAAGCGAGCCTCCATCTCCTCCAGCACCTTGGGAGTGTAGCGTACCACCAGCTTGACGCTGTCCTTAGCCGCCTTCAGCAGCTCCACTGCCTTCTCGTGGTGTTCTCCTTCCACGCTCTGGGAGCAGGGAGAACAGATTTAATAATGAAAATGCTGCTTTGATCTAGAGCTCTGTCCTCTTTTTCATACAGAAAAGCTAAAAAAACCCCATCGGAGTTTTAGGAAGTTTCCACACTTTACATTCTTCAAGAACCACAGAATCATTAAGGTTCGAAAAGA
>NW_010529190.1:242-1854 GCF_000687285.1 Phaethon lepturus | reverse complement strand
AACGCCCCCCAGCACCTTTATCAGGTTTGCAAGTGACAGCGCTCTAAAAGATTTATTTGCTAAAGGCGTCGGTCGCCGCGTTATTATCCCGCCTCACGGTGGCTGCCGGGGCATCCGTGTAAGGGTAATGCGAAGCATCAGCCGGTGATCTGGTGAAAATCACCCCTTTTTCCAAAAGGTCGATAACCCCCGAGTGCCGGTGGCGGGCCGGTGGCCGGTATCTGCTGCCGGTAGGAAGGAAACAGGGGTTTTCCCCTCGCCCCGCCGGGGTTCGTCACCCGCTTTCCCATGGCCAGAGTCCTGCACTGGATGGAGCAAGAGGATCATGTATTTCCTCTGGGCACCTCTAATTTCCAGGCTAGCGGTCTGAGATTATTTAGATGTTTCCAGTTTCCCCCTTGTTTGCTATTTTCTGAAGTAAGCGCTGGACGCGGCGGAAAGGGTTTGAAATCGTGTCAAAGTGATGTTTTAATCTCGTTGAAAAGTGTATTAAAGGAGAAGATGTAATTTGCGGGGGATGTTTCGATGAAAGGAGAGATTGGAGTGGATGATACTTTCGCTCTCCCGTGAACCTCATGTCATGTTTATATTGAAGCCTGTGTAGCTAATCTAATTTGCAATAACAGGACGGCCTGCAAGAAAGAAGCTTCTATGGGATTTCATTTTGTTCTTTCCTCATTTATTTTTTACACAAATTCATTCTGACTTGCCCCGAATGATGCCTTTGCAATTTGGGGATAACTGACGAGGATGCAAAACAGAAACATTCCCTTTATGGAGCTCTAAAATCCGTTTCTCCAAGCGATGCGCCACAGGCATACACAGCCAGGTTGCCCTGCTGTAAATGGGATGCCGCACTTCGGCTTGTGAAGCTGGTATTTTTTTTTTTCGTGACTGACATTTCAACAGTGCAATTTTAAAGATTAACTTCGTAATAACTCCCGTGTCACACCAGTCCGACGAGCTCTCCATCCCCCGCAGTTCTTCTTTTTCCTTTAAAAGTTTACAGTTACAAAACTATGCTTTCAAAATATTTTCCTCATGCTAGAAAGTAAACTGCTGGGTAGATTTTTTTTTTTTTTTTTTTTTTTTTTTTGTCTACAGGGGCTGCCGATTAACGCATCGTGTAAAAAGTAAAAGCTCTGGCTCTCCCTTTAGATGGAAAACCCCAATCCTAGGAAACGAGACAGTGCAAACCCCTCATCTCCCGCGTGATGTTTTGCTGTCTGATTAGTACATATTCCCAGCGTGTGCCTTAGTAGTAGTAGTAGTAATAATAATAATAATATTAAAAAATCTGAGCAGACTTGAAAATTACAACTTTTGTGTAATGTAAGAAGGTGTATTCAGCCTGTTAATTACAGGGGGTTGTGTCATTGGAATGTTACCAATGACCCGTTTGATTTTCCTGTAATTACTGACAAAATAAGACAAGGGTAGATCACAATACAGAATATTCCTCTTTCGGAACAACATTGTGCTGGAAGTCGAGCTAATACGTAACATAAACAAACATTTTCGAAAACGCTCCTGCTGTCAAAACTTGGTTAGGACTCCCTTGTGCTTTCTCTCCCGACTCGTGACTCCCACCGGGCCAAGGATCGGGCCCGTC
>NW_010529190.1:0-218 GCF_000687285.1 Phaethon lepturus | reverse complement strand
GGGGGGCGCGCCGCCGCCTGCCGCGGAGATCAAACGCGCGGGAGATCGATACTACTTCTTTTTAGGCGCAACGAAAATTATAAAGCCCATTCTCAAAGCCAGTAAAAACTAGAAAGGCAGGAGCGAAAACAAAAAGGCTAGGATATACAAACTCTTCGGAAAGGGAGATTTATCGATACTGGGGGGCGTAGTATGTGATGCAGAATTCCTTTAGAAAA
>NW_010529189.1:19785-37815 GCF_000687285.1 Phaethon lepturus | reverse complement strand
AGGTGTCGGATTGGGAGTATGCTCTGCTCGCCCCCCAAAAATCGTCCCCCGCGGTCTCCCAGGAGGCAAACCTCAAGCCGGTTCGCGAGCGCGTGGCGGCCGTGCAGGACTTCTTTCCAAATCAGGGTGGAAATGTAATACCGTGAAAATAGGAGCCTATGTATAATGGGAAAACCATACAGAAGGGATTACAATCGAATATAAACCTGAAACACCCTATGTTACAAAATCCGCCCAGTGCGAAGTCTGAGACTGTGGGGATAGTTAATTAATTTTCCTGCACCGTGGAGAAAACTGCTTAGAGTGCAAAATGTCTCCCAGCCTCAAAAAAAGCATCCTTTCAGCAAAAAATGAGAGTAAGCCAGCCCCTCTTTCTGCCACCTGGGCAGCTGGGGCTCTCAGGTCCCTCGGTCTGAGATTTTTGCCTTATTTTCATCCCATGCCATGTGGGAGCCCTGCGGCAGCAGGGCCAGGCGTCCTTCCTCGCAGGAGAAAGCGAAGTTTGGCGGGAGGAGGAGGGCTGGACCCGCAGCACCATCACCTGCGTGATGGAGCGAGCAGAGAAGTGACTGCTTTGAATTTGGGGGTAGGTATGGGTTGGAGATCCCCAAACCTCTGAGGTTAAAGGGAGCCCTTTTATCCTACGACTTGACAGCTGAGGGCTTGGTGTGGGGTTTATACTACTACTCTTCCTAAAACATGGCTGAAAAAAAAAATTTGTGACTTTGCTTTCCTAGCGAACTCTGTAAATGCACTGTATAAAAACTGCTTTGTCCTGTACCAGTTATGTGGGCCTGCATGGAGTGAGCTAGAAGAGCAAAAACACTGCTGCGCTGGCTAAAGAGCACTTTTGCCAGCCTACGTTGGCCTTAAAGAAATTCCTTCCTCTCTGCATGTTCCTGCTAAAATGGTAGCCATGGTGATTTGCAGAGAATTTGGGAGCGAGGTCTGGATGTTTATGAGGTTGGTAGGGTTAATGTGAGGTCTGGATGAGTGTGACAACCAATACAGGTTATTTCAGAGGGTATCTAAGCAGCCGCCAACCAGAGCCATCTCTCAATACATTGGAAAAGGCTTTTATGCCAGTAGAGCCATCCAACAAGGACGCTAATGGCCTACTTCTGCTGTTCAGTGCAGGATGGCTGCACCTCCCAAGCTTGTTCCTTGCTGGCAGGGCTGAGTTTCCCTGGATTTGTGTTTACGTTGTCTGATGGTGCCTGGCTGAGTGTGCCTGTTGCCAGCGGTGTGATACGGAGGTACGCTTGCATTTCTGTACGCTGCTTCCCGCCTCCTGTGTCCTCTTGCTGTTTCCCTGCTGCTTTGATGACTTTCTGCCCGCTTTGGAGCAGCTTGAATTAGATGGTTGCGGTCCCCATCGTGGTCATTTCTGACTTGGGACATCTCCCTGTAAAAAGGGCATAGGGAGTGTTTTATTTTTTACTGGCAATTTTGACTGGGTTTTGAGGCAGGGTTTGTCTCTCACTGTGCACATGTGCAGCTCCTGACACAGCAGAGCTGCAATAAAGCCCATCTTCCAGGCGCTACTCCGGTACGTGCTGTAGCCTCTGGCTGCCTACGTGCAGCGCCTAGTCAGGTTATTGTTAGGAGCTTTTCAGAGCTGCTATAAAGTGCCAAAAATGGGGAAGAAAAACTTCAAGGGAGCAGTTTGGGCTCTCCCAGTGTCCTCCTCGGGGGCTGGGGGAGGTGGGGTGGTGCAAGGTGGCAAGAGGGCTTCTCTGACCCAATGCTTTTCCCCCTGCCGATGCCAGCCGGATCAACGAGAAGTCGGTGTGGTGCTGCGGCTGGCTGCCCTGCACGCCACTGCGCATCGCCGCCACCGCCGGCCACGGTCCCTGCGTCGACTTCCTCCTCCGCAAAGGGGCCGAGATTGACCTGGTGGACGTGAAGGGGCAGACCGCCCTCTACGTGGCCGTGGTCAACGGGCACCTCGAGTGTGCCAAGATCCTCCTGGAAGCCGGGGCTGACCCCACCGGCAGCCGGCACCACCGCAGCACCCCTGTCTACCATGCGGCACGCGTGGGCCGGGCTGACATCCTCCGGGAGCTGATCAGGTGAGACCTCGAGTACAAGCTGGAGATAGTCCTGATGGGGAGAAGAGCGACTCTACCTCCTTCTCTTCTTCCGTTGGGAACTTTCCCCCATGGGGCTTAGAGCATTGCTTGGCCCTGGCAACAGGTTTGTGTGACTTCCATGCCTGTTCTCCTAAGACAGAGCCCGAGCGAGGAGCCTCCACTTCTGAGCCCACCATCTACTATTTGGTCAGCATCAATCTTAGAAAGCATCTCCCCCCCACCTCCATCTTGACAGCCAGTTCCATGCCCCTGGCTGAATTTACTAGTGAGGTGGATCCCCTAGCAAACCAAAGACTGGAAACACACCTCTCCTTTGTGTGTTGATAAGCAGCAGAGCTGTGCTGCTCTGATTGCTTTCTGTCCTTGGGAGGAGGGAGATGCTTGTGACCGGCACTGTCTGTTCTTGCCTGCCTGGCATCTGATTCAGTCTCTCCTTGCCAGGCACCTGATGCACAGC
Source organism: Phaethon lepturus (assembly GCF_000687285.1). Taxonomy (NCBI): domain Eukaryota; kingdom Metazoa; phylum Chordata; class Aves; order Phaethontiformes; family Phaethontidae; genus Phaethon; species Phaethon lepturus. Next base: position 35,265 of record NW_010529189.1, on the reverse strand, counting down.
TCCATCGAGGGGCTGGCATCTCTGGGGCAGGGAGTGATGGCCATCACTATGAGGTGATGAACAGTAACCTTAGGTGGGTGGTGGGGGGCTGGTGACCTCCTATCCCTCAGGAGACTTCCTGTGCAGCACCAGCAGCGAGTGGGCTCGGGGTCTAGCAGTAGGCTGTGTGAACTTGAGTTTCTTCCTCTGTGGCATGCCACGATACATCCTTTCTTCAAAACTGGAAGCTTTTTGTATAAGAGACCGTGCTGAGCAACTATATGGGCCATTGACACCAAATAATAAGGGATCATAAGGGGAAAAAGTAGGTTATAGAAAGAAATAGTAAGAGAGAAGAAAGTTTATTTGGATTCACGCAGAAACGCTCTCCAAGGAATCCCTTCAATGACCGCAAATGCTAGAAAATAACACCGAAAAGTATCTGAATAGAATAATTTCAAAATACTTGGGGATTTTCTCCTTTTCTTTTTGCTTGTGGGGAAGTTAATTTTCATAGACGTGCTGCTTTAAGGAACCTGGCAAGTAGAAAGAAGGGAAGGCATTCCCCCCTCCTTGCTCCTTTCTCAGCAAGCTGAGAGAAGGATGTCCCCATTGCCGCGGGCTTGTTGGTACAGGGTTCAGCTCACATGCCGCGTTCCTGCGAATCTCCCCTGATACAGCCACTAAGGCAGGGTGAAATGTAGCAAAATGGTATTTCAGCAGCACATGGAGATCTGATGCATTGATTTATGTGTCTGCTCCTCGGGATACCTTGCCAGCAATATTAAAAGCAAGATTTTGGAAAACTTTCAGGATTAAAAATTAACTGGAGTTTGTCCAATATCTTTTTATTAGACAATGTCTCTCCCAAGGCTGTTAAGCTAATACCAAATTGTCAGATTGCCCAAAATTTCAAATATCTCTGAGTACGGATTTCACAGATCTATTCAGAGTTGCTTGCTTTAAAATGCAGTCTTAAGTTACAAAGCTCACTTGGAGATTTTTAAAATGTTGATTTAAAGGATTTGGTAGGGGGAATGCAGTGAGGAAGACACTTTTACTGAGATGAAAGGAAATATTTCAGCATATTCAGCTTGAGAGAGCCTCAGTGTCCTGAAGAGAAAGCCCAACCCAGTCAGGCTTGCTGCAGGTGTCTAAATATCACCTGGTTTGTTTGTTTGTTTTTTTTTTAAATCATACTGTAGCACAATCAGAATTCCTGAATCCTACCAGAATTGCTGAACCAGCTAACCAAGCAATAGGTGAAATTGTATCCATGAATAGTAAACACACACATAGCTATGGAATGGTGATCCATTTTATAAGATGTCTGGCAGAAATATTTATGGTTATATTGCCAGGGTATAGATTCCTTTCCCAACAGCTTGTGATGTGATCATGCTGTGATGGGATCACACTGTTGCATTGTAACTGAGGGCTGACCCAGCGTATTTAAGGACGAGAGGATCCTTTTGCCACACTAAAACGGTGAAAAAGAGATCTAACAAATCACCCTGACTCCTCGGGTGCATGCCTAACTGTGATAAAAGTAGAATTTTGTATTTTGCTTTGAATTGGGCGTTTCTACTGAGAATTTTCGTGATGATAATGGAAAAAAGAAAGGACTTCTGCTGTCTGGTCAGGACCGTGGCCATAGGAGGCAGTGGCCCTACAACAGCCCTACAAAGGCCCCACAGCAGCACAGATGACTCTATCCAAATGCTTGTGTAGACTAATTTTAAGAGGTTTATCTGCAGGGAATATGTGCAATTGCCTCTGGAGAAGAGACACCTTTTCTCATTTAGCCCTCTGTGCTCCAACATAGGTGAAGTGATGCAGATTCAACAAAGTGCTGTGGAAGTCCCCAAAAGATGGGAATGTCCCCTTAGTGTACGGTGATCCCAGGGCCAGCTGCCTGGCCTGGGAAGTGAAGCTTGGTCCTGTGGCTGGTGCGAGGACCAGCTTGCGCTCGGCAGTGTTGTTACTGCCTAGCTCTGTCCTTTTCCTGCATTTTTCCACCCCACCGGTCTCCTGAGATCTCAGCCAAGATGTTCTTGCTTGGGAGATCTTGTGCGTTGGGGTAAAAATACACTGCATGCCATTTGCAGCTCTTAGACAACTTTCCTCAGCCCTTGTTCTGTGTGTGCTTAATTTAAATGAGACTATTCCCATCCTCAGGATTGAAGCATTTGGATAAATATTTGCTGGATAGGGACCAGCCCCTGCTGGGTTCAGTGAGAGCTGTGCTTGCCTTGAGGCAGGATTTGTCCCCAGGTGATTGCCTTATTTGTTTTATTAACTGCAGAAAGGAAAATAATGCTGTCTAGGAAGGTAGGAAAATCTAGTTCTCTGAACGCTCAGTTTGCAATTTGGGGAGGCGGACTGGCGGGTGAAGGAACCTTTTATCCCTCTGTGGGGAGGAGGAACAAGGCTTTGCTTGATCTGCAATGCTGCGATTAAAACCAGCTACTCCTTAGAGGATTGCATTGTCTTCCTTCTCCTTCCCATCCAAGCTGCATGTGAAGTAAATGGAGTTAGTATCCCCACTGCTTGCGTGTTACCCAGCCCGGGGGAAATAAATGCTTATTTCTGCCATCTCTTTTTTCTGCAGCATTGCTGTTTTTCAAATTCTATGCTTTTCCAGAGCACGACGCTTGGCCTTTTTGCTCCCGTTTATTTGGCCGCGTTCTTCACTTTCTACAAAAGAAATGAAAAGAACCGAAGCCACTAAGCCCTGTGTTCTGCTCATTCACAACTTAGTGACATCTGTACTTCCTGAAAAGAAGTGTACTGTGGGTGCTGCTTCTGTCTCATGACAATGCTGATGTCCATTGAGCAGGGCTTCAGCCCTCTCGCTCGCCTTGTCTGCACTGCAGCGAGCTTGAGCCTGCTTTGCTGTGGGTGCAGGGCTTATGGAGCAGTTCAGACACCATGGGACTGTGCGGCGAAGATGTGAGGTACGGGTTTCTCTGTGGGGTAGGGTGAGGCAGGAGCCAGTTGCAAAAGGCTTGAGAGGTTTGCTGCTGCAGCTCATGGAGGTCTCCGCTTCAGCGCCTGCAGTGCTGGCCAGTGAACTGTAATCTCTCGTGCGGTATCTGTTATAATATATAACCTGTGAATGGAGCTGCACTGGAATGAATGTGCAGGATGGATGGGGAGAGCGGAAGGTCTGATGCAATTATTTTGTGTCTTTCCAGTTTCCTACATGCTCAGAGTTGGCAGGTACATGCCTTCAGCTGAGCTGAATACTAGGGAAAAGGCCTCTTTTTGACTCCCTGCTGGGATTTCTGATGGGATTTCAACCACCCCAGCTCCTTCGGGAGTAGGATTTTGTCATATATGTTTCACTGTTGAGCGCAGATTTCTGTTTCCATTTCCCTGCTGTTTGTGACAGTCAGATCGATTGCCTGTATTGCTTTTTGGCCTGTTTTATCCTGGTGTGGAAGTTATTTCACTGCTTCTCTTCAACTGAGTCATTTGGAAACATCCCCGCTCCCCAGCCGGCTCATTAGCATCCAGCGTTATGTGGTGCTGGCTCAGGGCTGAGCTGTCCCTTGTGCCAAGGCTGTGCTTGGCACATCCTTCAGGAGGGCAAGGAAAGATATTCCTCAGATGCTCTCTCCTGAGCCTGGGCTGTTGCAGACAGAGAAACAGCTTTGCTTCTTGAAGATTCAGACTGTGCTGGATACGGCATGCCTGCTCAGAAGCCGCACCGGGCCCATCTGAGGGTAGGTAGGGGTGATTCTTGGGTTGTGGGCCCCAGCGTTACCAAAGACAGGCAGAGTGCTCACCCTCAGGGTGTCCTTCAGCTTCATCCCCTGCCATTTTGTGTCCCTGGGCTGCGGCCGTGGTGCTGTTGCCCTTGTTTCCAAACCTCTGCTCTTCTCTCTCCCCCACCCAGGTACGGCGCAGACGTGGACGTGAATCACCACCTCACTTCTCGGGTACCCAGCCTCTCCCTGCGGCCCCTCACCACGCTGGTGGTCTGCCCGCTGTACATCAGCGCTGCCTACCACAACCTCCAGTGCTTTCGGCTGCTGCTTCAGGCTGGAGCCAACCCGGATTTTAATTGTTGTGGGCCCATCAACATCCAAGGCTTCTCCCGGGGCTCCCCGGTATGTGTGATGGACGCTGTCCTGCGGCATGGCTGTGAAGCGGCGTTCGTCCACCTCTTGATTGACTTTGGAGCCAATCTGAACCTGGTGAAAGTGGAGGCCTTGGGAGTTGAATCCACAGGAAGGGTCAAAGTCAACCCTGAGGCTCTGCAGGTGTTCAAAGAAGCAAGGGGTGAGTGGCATTGAGTTACTGCAGTGATGCTGGTTTTATCTAGCTCTGGATTCAGGAAAACTCTTCGGAGAGCTTATTTGGTAGTTTGGAGCTGTTATGGTGGTAGGATGGGTGTTCCTCTTTTGGGTCTGTTTGTTCAAGTGTCTTTAGCCAAGTGCAAAAAGACCCTGTATGCAGGTTATACTTACAAGTTTAAAGCAATTCTAGCACACAGAAAAGATAACTGGGATTTAATAAGCTGTTAAGCTGAGTGTTAATGACTTCACCACCTCTCCCAAAGAGCTGCTGCTGGCCAGGCAGGCATCAGGCAGAAGAGGACCATGGGGCTGGCTGCTGCGGCTCCCTGGCACGGATCCTCAGTGTTGCCGAGCTGCTGCCTGCCTCCAGCTCTGTCAACACTGGTGACTCAACCCAACGGCTTCCCCATAAGCCTCTAGCTAGACTCCCTGTTTTACTCCTGTTGCATTTTATACATTCGCATGGTGTTTTCCCTCTTGAGTCCTTCAGCTACCAGTGATGCCTGTCTCAGCAGCCGTGCTTCTCGCTGTAATTTCCCCTGTTTTATCTTTCTCCCAGCTCTTTTACATTGCTTAGCCATGTCCTTGGCAGCCTGAGGCAAGGTTTAGGTGGTGGGGTCCTATCAGAGCTGGGCTTCGGGTCTGCGGACCGCAGGCAGGTTATGGCATATCCAGTGAGATCCAGTTCTCCAAAGCCACGCAGATGTGCCCTCACTGTTCGTGAGTGACCCTGTGCTCTGCAGGGGAGCTGGAGGGGGAACACAAAAGGTAGTTGTATCTGGACGAGCTTCTTGGAAAGTAAAGCCACAACTGGTGGTAGTAGGTGGCAGGAGGGAGCTCAGACGGTGGTGGAAAAAGGTGGGAAAAAGCTGACTTTTGGAATTTAACATCCTCTGGGAAGCAAATGAGTTACCAAAGAAGTAAACCAGAGCCTCAGGCCTGAACATGCCTAAATTTACCTGCTATTTCTTTCTTTTTATAACAAAAGCAACATCAATACAGTGCGCGCCGTTGTTCCAGCAAGGGCAGCACCTCATAAACCCACCAGGCTCAGCTGGTGACGGCCAGGGCTTTGCATCAGGGTCGGAAGTGGGGTTTCCCTCTCGAACTCCACAGAAATTTGAAAGGGATTCAGGCTGTGGGATACAACCCCCAGCCCCCACTCTGAAGTTATTCAGCTTTGTGTGTGCCTGGTTTTTAAACCTGCCTGGACTTCTGCTTGAGAAGAGGCACACATAAGCTGGAGCAGGTGGTTTCCATTAAGCCTGGGTTTAGGAGGCAAATGGGACTCCTGAGGTAAAGCATGCAGGATAATGGAGTGGTGCCTTGGAGGTCCAGTTCCTGAATCAACATGGACTCCACCATCCTCTTGTCCCTGTGCTGGAAGAGCTCTCCGTGAACTCAAAAGAAGCCCTCAAAAGAAAGTTGGGTTAAGGCCTGAGCTGCCTGTCAATGCTATTGTTTCCCAGGGGGCAGCTGAGAGCAAAAATAAAGTCCACAGAATTTTAAAATGATCCGAATAGTATAAAGTCTCTCACAGCCTCCCCTGGTGTGGATTTGGCAGCGATCTCTTTGAACCCTCTCATACATGGTCACAACCCCATGCAGTCTCCAGCTTGCCCTTCCAAACTGCCCGTGTGGCAGCTGTCGTTGCTCCAAGTCTTTGCCCAAAAGGTTTGGCCTCCTCACAGGGAGGTTTCGTGCATGCTGGGCTCTCCTGCACTGCCTTCGTGCTGCTGTGCAGGACGCGGACGCGGCGTTTGGAAGGGGTAAATGGCTCCTCAGCTGTCAGCCAGCTCGCAGCACAATTTACGCGCTGTTATCCCTCTTGCTCTTCCTCTCCCTGTCTCTCAATAGTTTTCCTCTGCTTTCTTCATTGCAGGCCGCACCCGGAGCCTCTTGTCTCTCTGCCGCATAGCTGTACGAAGAATACTTGGCAAATCTCGTCTGGATCTGATCCATATCCTTCCAATCCCAGACCCCATTAAACAATTTTTACTTCACGAACACAGTTAAAGGGCAACTGGCCGCTTTCTGGGACAGTTTGGTTTGGTAAATGAGTGCGCTGATAAAGCCAGGTGCTGGTCCTAACCCTTCCCCCCCGCAGTGAAATAGTGTATTGCTCATGGACCGCACATAATTCCCTGCCCCTGTGATTTTCCCCTCTGAATTTAGGGTGCAGTGATTTTGTGTGTCTATTGTTAAGCTACCGGTTATCTAACTGGTGATCTCTTGTTTGCAACTGGTTGGGCGATGAGGCCGATAAGCGTGTGTGGGTGTTACATGAGCAAATACAATATATCCTATAGCTGTTAGCATATGTCTGTTTGTTATGACTCTACCTCTGTTATTGCTCTGTGTTACACACGCCTTGGGTCTCAGCGGCACTTCTGCGTGAGGAAAGCGTCTGTACTCAAGCCTTTCCTCTTCCTATAGTGTACAAGGGAGTCTCTCCTCACCCTGGTAAGGGTTTTACAACAGCGCTGTTCTCTTTCTGCCCTCAGTACCTGGCCTTTCTCTTCCCTATGGAGTTCGTGATTGCTGCTGTAAAAGTGGGTGTATTTTCTTCTGTCCTCTTCTGGTGTGAAATGCATCGAGCTTCCTGTCCAGTGCTGTGCGTTACTTGGAAAATTGTATCCGTGTCTCTACGTGCTGCAAGGTAGCTGCTGACTTGGTGTTCTTTGTGTAGAGGCCCCGTCGCACAGGTGGGAGAGTAGCAGAATATCTAATCCTACCCCGAGTCGTTTCTACAGAGCACCAGATCTGCTGTGGCAGCTTGGCTCTCCCTCCAGCACTGTGATGGACAAGGCAGGGGCTGGCCGGTCCTCTTCCCGACTGCCTAGGACGGGGTCAAGTCTCGTGACTGCTGCCATACCACGAGTGAGAAAACGTGGAGAGAAGAGGAAAAGGTAGTTTCACCTCTGGAAACTGATACAGCCTGTTGTGGGGATGTCATCCCTCTGGTTTAGTTGCCACTGCAGTGGTTGTGGGACAAGGACTGTGATACTTGGATGAAGCCAACATGTGAACCTGAAAGTTTTCTGTGGTACTTTTGGGGAAAGCAATGGCTAAATTAATCTTCTGTTCACTGTAAAATGGGTTTGAATGCTTGTGAGCAAGCAGGAGTAACTGTGGAGGGGTTGCTAAATTAAACTGTTGTGTTGCTGTGCTGGATGGTATTTGATACGATGCCTGTGACTATATCTGTGTGATTATGAAGAAAAAGACCCCCAAAACAATCTCTAGACTGCCTGCTTGCAATATTGCAGTGATTATGATGCTATTGAAGGTCCAGTAAAATAGCTGACAATGCACAGCACACAGAAATAGAAGTTCCTACCTACTCCATATCCCACGGTGTCAGTATGACCAGAGAAAACCCTCGCAAGATCCACTTAACAGATCTTTTTGTTTGCATACCAGCATTGTGAAAGGGAGAAGAAAGGACTTTTTGTTGTTTCTTGAAGAGTTAGGCAGTTATGTGCTTCTAAATGCAGTGTTACATCCAGCAGCCTGGGCTCCTTTGATTTCCAGTGTCTTTACATTGTTGTTTACCTTCACGTCACAAGCTCACGGAATAGTGTCATTCTTGCAGTGACGGACAGCCTTTCATCGGGATCCCAGGGTCAGCCAGCTCCTTAAAGCTAGTGATGTAGTCATTGTGTAGGAAACATTGTCAAAATAGCAACTTGAGAAGGACAGAGGTGACGGTCCCTCAGGATCTTGGGTAAAAACACAGGCGAGAAGCGGTACTTCCTTTTACTTCACTGATGGAAGTTCTTTCTAGTTCCTGTGTTATAAGTTGAGTTTTGTGGACAATTTTTCTTTGCTGTATGTTCTTCCCATGCCCATGCAGTTGGCAAGGGTATTTTTCCAGGTATGATCCTAAAGACGTTGGGGATTGATTTATTGTCTGGCATTAGTGCCTAGGAATCTGTAGTTGAGAGCCGAGTTAAGCATGGGATGGCAAGGACAGTAAGACAGCCCCTCCTGGGAATGGGATCTAGCTCTGGTCGCTCTTCTCCTTGACCCGCTGCAGTAACAGGGAAGTGGGGTTGTTTAAGCTACCTCGCATTTCGGTTTCAGATGCCTTTGGCTGACAGCCTTGGTTATCCTGCCTCTCTAGGAGCAGATCCTTAAGGCTGCCCCATAGACTTGCCCCATAGGTCTTGACGCTACTTACAAAGCGCATTTTTCTCAGAGGCATCAATGAATGCAAAATTACAGTTCAGTTTCTGGTCCTCACACTATGGGATGTGTTTAGGGTGGAGTTCGATAAACAGTGATGGACTTTCGTGTATGTTTTATTATCTGCTGAAGAACACGTGCCTTTCCAAGCTGGTTTCAGAGAAGGAGGAAGGGCAGGAAGAACACAGTCCTAGTTGTTCCCTGTTATTTCAATTCCATGGCCAGGCCTGGAAGGTCCAGCTAGCCCCTTACATTGCTCTGCTCACTGATTTTAGGATAAAGTGGCAAAATTTGCACTGCTGAGAGCAGGCTAAAGTGTAGTGGGTACACTCTGTGCTCAGATACCAAAGCAAAGGATACTTTCAAAACCCTCATCAGATGAGATATAATGGTGAGGATATGTAGCTGTAGGCATGTTTTCAAGGTGAGAAGGCAGCAGTTGTACTGTTTCTTTTCCAGGCTTGCAGATGGTTTAGGTTTTCACCATGCTGGAGGCCAGGGCAGCCCATGAGCATGTTGCCTGAGAGTTGTGCGCTTGCTTTATAGAAGTGTTAACATGCCTGAAAGATGCAAACAGGTTGTAAAGCCTCTTGTCACCTTGCTGGTGGAACCATAATGTTTTGCAGGAGCACGGGCTGAACATATTCTCTAGCCCCACAGTATAGAAGCAGAAAATGAGATAGGTTGTCTTGAGAAAATGCCATGGCAGCAGCTTCTTTGGGTCGACTTTTTTCCCCTTGATTTTTACTCGTTCATACAGTTTTGCAAACCGGTCACCCACTGGTGCCTTTGGGACAAGGCAGTAGGATGGATGTGGAAGGCATATGCTCCTTTCGGGCGAGCTGGCTCCACCTGGAATGAGCTGTGGTGAAATGCCACAGTGTGGATGATGGACGGTGGCCCAAAGAAAGTCGGGGAATTTGGTTGTTATGGGTGCGATTAACTGTCCCTGATGTAACTTGAGTATCTAGTTAAAGCTAAGCCGCTGCAGATGACCTGTCACAATTTGTGTTACAGCTGCCTTCGGTATTTGATCTGTTGACCATTGTGCCCTTAACTGACACTGTCCTACAACATGCTTATGGATAGGGAGCCAGTGACACCCTAAGCAGCCTAGCAACTGAGCTTCCTCCCAGAACTGTAACTCCCATGTGAGTGAAACGGAGAAGAGCACCCTCTTCCCATGCACGGAGTCAATACCTGGCACTGATATGATTCCTTTGCAGGTCCCACTGGTAAGCTCAAGCCATGCTGGGGGTGGGGACTATGACCTCTGTTAGTTTACCATTCTTTATAATTTGAGATATGATGATTGTGGTGCTCCAACAGTGTGCTGAACTTTGGGCGTATGGGTATTTCTTTTGACCTCAAGCTTGAAGGACTACAACAGGTCTTCAAATCCAACCAATGTGGAGCCCAAGGGATTGCTCTGATCTGCAGATCAAAGGATGGTTCTCCCAACCCAATAGCAAACAAGCTTGAAGTTCAACAAGCACTTAGACATTTGCAGAATCAAAACTTCGAAGTGCAAGGAGGCATTTTGTCCAGACTAGCCATCCAGCTCCCATCTTAACAGGACTGTGCCCCCTGCAACGGTCTCAGTGTTAAACCTGGATGGTCTTTGTTTTGGCTTGAGGGCCTGAAGGGCGTCCAACTCATGGGGTCAACTCACATAGTACTAAACCATAAGGACAAACTAAAGCTGGTGTAGTCTGTGTGGACGTTGGTTGCTGAGGCTACATAAACCCAGCTTTGCCTAAGTGGAGTGGTTTGATACATCGAAGACCTGAAATTTTCAATATAGAGATATAATAATGAATCTCAAAATGGACTCATGGATATTCATAGACTTTGGTGTCCTGTCCTGTAGGGCCAAAACCTATATCCTCTGGCTGTCCCTGTCCTAAACCCAAGAAACAACAGTCTTCCAATATGAAGAGTAATATGTGCATATTACATATCTTCACACTATATAAACAGCATTTATTTTTGCCTTAACTCGGACTTCATCATTTCCTCCTATGTAGCAAAGCATTTTCTTTTGTAAAGGTATTCTTTTCCATGTTGTCCATGGGGCATGCTCAGATTGACATGAGTAACAAATGAGTACCATGAAGTCATGGGTGGGAAATTAAACATTTCTGCGGTGTATATCCCCTATATTGAAGAATGCCTATTATATTTGTGCATAATATATAAAGCGTGCATTGTGTGGCCTTGCTGTAAGCTTGGGTGGGATGGGATAACAAGATTTGGAAAATGGTTAAAGAATCAAAACAGATCTGGAATAAGCAAAGCAGATCCAAAGCAGTCTTTTTCATGTGGGTTTTCTTCTCGTCTTTGTTGCTATAGGGGATTTCCAGAGCATGAAATGCTGGTAGCTGGTACCAGCTGGTAGCTGCTACCCAAAAATAATTTCCTGCTCTTTGGGAGTTTTGCAAAAGGCAGAGGAACAGCATCTGTTGGGTTGAAGTTGTTTTTTTTCCCATCCTCAAAGTCAAATAAAGCACTTTTTACACCAAAACTGGCCTTTGAGGTACAGCACCTCTTCAGCCCTTCCTGTTCCAGCGAAGAAAGCCGTGTAAGAACCTGCCCAGGACAGGGTAGAGGTGACAAAGTCCCGCTTCAAGAAGTCTAGTCAGTGGTCTGCTGGTTTTGCCCGGGATAGAACCATTGTGCAGAGCAGCAAGAGCAGATCTGAGAGCGGATAGGAAGTGTCAGCGGTGGGTCCACAAATAGCTGAATAAAGATGTTCCAGTGCAAGAGCATGGCTGGCCGTGGGGAGTACTGCTCTGTGCAGCGAAGAGCAGTGACTGGGTTTGCAAAAGCCTGGATCCTGCCGGCCTGGAGGCTGTAGCTGGTTTCTCTGCGTGTTTTGTAGCCACTGGAGGGGGCCGGAGAACTGTGCTGCCTGCAAGGGGGTTACGGGCAAGCAGGCAGGGACTGGGCAGTGGTTTCCAGCGCCATTGCCAACTCCTGCCTTGCCACCCCTGGACAATTTGCAGGAGGAGTAAGGCAACCAAATCAAAATGTAAACCGTCGTGAACGTGCAGAGGAGCCTCTTCCCCTACCCAAATCCTCTTTCACAAGCTCACGTGTCCTTTCGGGGGTGCTGGCCTGCCCTTTCCTCAGGGTGCTGTGGCAGCTTGTGCCAGTGCAGGGTGGCTGTTGCCACCCACTCTGGTTAGAGCAGCCCAAAGCCCTTGGCCTTCCACCTGGTCCTTCAAAGCAGGCTGAAGAGGGCTCTTCAGACCTCTCATTTCTGCTCCTCCTTACGTTGTAACCCAGCCCTGGAAATGCAGCTCCTCAGTTTGTCCTGGCATGAAAGTTCCCTGATGTCGGTGTAACTCCTCAGAATATTATGATTCTTGTAACTTAGCTTTTTCTGGCGTTTTCATTGGAAAACTCCCTACAAGCTTGAGCTGCAAGCATTTCTGGTGGTTGCTCTGTTCTTCCTAGGGGTTAGCAGATGTGCAGGCTCCATCTGCAACAGCCAGATAATTTGCATTCTTTAGCTCAGGTGGTAGAAAGAGCATTTTGGGTACCTGTGGATTTAGTCCCTTTCCAGTCAAGGGCACAGTTCCTTTTTTAGGATGCCTGCTGGTTTTGCTTGGGGGATGTTTGTCTGAGCTGGTGCCAGCATTTCCTCTAAAGGCAAAAAGAGAGTTTCTCCTAAATTGGAAGAAAATGATCAAATGGTTTGGAATTATGGTGACGGTGATTAAAAACAAAGCAAAACAAGCTCTAATTTGAAATTCTAACCTCTCCAGCTTCTATTCCTCCAATATTCCTCTAGCTCTGGAGTGGCTCCCTCCTGCCTCCCAGTGCATCTGCCCCCCAGGCTTGCGCGGCAGCCACCCCAGCTTGGTACCCACGACCCCACTGGGCCAGTGGTAGCATCTCTGCACTGCAGCTTAGAAAGAACCAGAGAGTTATCGTCACCTGGGAGAGGTCTGAGCTGCAAACCTCGGGCAATAAATGTGGAGTTGTTTAAAGGGCTGCTAGACTCCAGCCATGATTTTGCATGCTCTTAACCTGTCCCCTCTTGGTTATCTCTCTGGAGTAGACAGGCTGGGGTTTCTGGTCACCTCTCATTGAATTTCTTATATGGCTGGGAAGAAGAGCTCATGGGTGAGTTTGCTCTTGGTTTATATAATGGCATTGCAACATTTTCCTTATTACTCACACTCATTAATCTTATCTTAAGATCTAATGCAGAGTTCCCTTTCCTACAGCAGCAAGGAAGAGATTTTGCCTTGCACTGTGTGATGCTCAAATATTTGCTCTGGGCTATGAGAACCAACCAAGACTGCAGTAAATCTCAGGCAGTCTCAAAGCATTTCCTCTAGCGTGCGTTAATTCCACTCCCCCAGCCAGTGCTGGGGAAGCCCCTGCTTGGTTAACTTTCTTTTTTTTTGTTCCCTATCAGCTCCTTCAGGCTTGTCTTCACAGAATCACAGAATCATTAAGGTTGGAAAAGACCTTTAAGATCATCAAGTCCAACCATCAACCCAACACCACCATTGCCCACTGGACCATGTCCCAAAGTGCCACGTCTACACGTTTTTTGAACACTTCCAGTGATGGTGACTCCACCACCTCCCTGGGCAGCCCGTTCCAATGCTTGATCACTCTCTTGGTAAAGAAATTTTTCCTAATATCCAGTCTAAACCTCAAGTCTTCCCTCCCAAATGAGCTCTCTCTCCCCTGCAAGTTGCAACTAGGAAGAAAAAGGTCCGTGGCTCACCTGCGGTGTGCCTGAGAGACAGGGCAGCACACACGGGGTGCCCAGCGCCTGCGCCCACGCCAGCGCTGCGCAGGGGAAAGGGGGCTGTGGAGCCCATTAACCCCTCTCCAGGTACACGCGTTTCCCACTGCTTTCAGTGCTTCCCCCCTCTCTGTGATGCGTATGTACGAGCTGGATTTGTACTGTTCTGTTTTGCACTTTTTTTCACTTTTTTTTTTTCTTTTTGTTGTTTATGCTTCAGAGACAAATGAAATCTGCTTTTGTTTACTGGAAAGTATGCTTTATTTTCCCATCATCGAGCATCTGGTGTTTGTAAAATGCACGACGAATCTTTCCAACAGAAAATCAGCCAGCCTGAGTGTGCCTGGCCAGGAGTTCACGTGTGCCACGGTCTTTATCCTAAAAAGGTACTAAAAAGTCCAAACCAAGAAAGTGCCAGCCAAACACACTGCACAACGGTGAAATCTACATGTAAAATGCTGGAAATTCACATTTCCCACCAAATGTATGTTTAGTGAAGGCTGTGAGTTACGGCAAGGCTCAAATAAGCCTTTGCCTAAAAGCTTTGTGCAAGAAGGGAGCAATGGCAGGTGGTGCCTACCTGTGAGCCCCAGGAACAAGCATCTCCAAGTATTTTCAGAGGATGCTTCTGTCACTAGCACCTCGGAGAGAAAAATAAAGCCAAGATGGGTAAGATGGAGTAGAGCAACCATTGGTCTTGATTAATGGCTTCGGCCATCCCCCAGAAGGTAGCAGGATGATGTACGATCTGTACACAGTCCACTCCCCGTGGCACAGGCTTTCTATAAGCTTTCCAAACATACCAGGGTGAGGTGATGCTTGCAGACACGGCATTTTCTCTGATGGCGCCTTTCCACAATCATCTGAAAGCTGCTAAGGGAATTTTGGAAGCTGGTTTCCAGCCATGATTCGCTTGGCCAACTCTGCACTTGCCTTTAATTTTAATAATTTGGCGACATCCATTTATTTAACATTTTGCAAGGCAGGGTCTGCGTTTGCTCAGAGAAAATGAGAGTTGAAGGATGGTAAAATGCCTTCATAAATTGGAAGTTAAATTAAGAAATCACTTTAAAAGCGCTGAGCGCTGTTAGCTCCATGTAGCGGTGTCACTTACGGCATTGCGAGCTGTGGTACCGGTTGGAGGCATGGAAGATTAAGGAGGCACAGGGAGTGGGGTGGATTGTTTTGTGGGTGATTCTGGCCTTTCTGAGCCTGTTTTTGTTTGCAGTTGGAATGTAGTAATAGATTCATCCCTTATTTCCTTTCCCACAAAACACAGTTCTTACCAACAAGTCTTAATTTTGGAAAATTTCAGCAACTGAACATTTCCTATCAGTATGAAAGCAACTTCTGAAAGCTTTCTCTTATATTTGATCATATCAGTGTTACTCCGTGACACTATCTGTAGTGGAAAGTCTTGTGATGCAATATTTAATTTGATCTAATTTTTAAATTTTCATTTTCAAATTACTAATGGCAGCTGCAGCTTGCTCTCAGTTGGGACATACATCAAATTAATTTGTTTAAATTATTATTTTTTTAAATGAGAGCTGTTTTGCGTTGTTCCCCATTGCCCTAGGATGAGGTTAAAGATTGTGTGCTGTAGTAGATACTAAGCTACTAAAAAAAGATACTACTTTTCAGGGGTTGCTTGGGCACCACCGAGATTCATAGATGGATGCTCTGAAAAGCAGCCCAGGGCATATCAGCCTGGTGCCATCTTGCACAGATGACCAACAAAGCCTTGGTCAGGCACTGGTGCACGGTGGCATCTCTGAGCAGCACTTTCATTGCCGGGCAGTGCTTGGTGGGATGAAGCTGCTGGGCCAAGAAAAGCCTGGCTCTGTCTTGAGATGCTGCAGTCTTTGAGCCTTTGTGGCTTCCTCACCTCTGAACACCATCCTAGCACTTGAACATGCACCTCCAGATACTTCTTGTCGAGCTGGAAAGGAATTTTGATTTAAATAAATGTGTTGTAATACTTTCTCTTGTTTAAAGGCGTTTGAGTCCTTACCTTCATCAAAGCAACCAATAAACCCTCCTATAAATACTACCTAGGAAAGCAGAAGTTTCCAATTACCCTAGCTCCACTCCTAATATCAGTTCCTATAATTACCAACCTCCATTAGTGCAAACTTTCTCAAAGGCAAAACATCAAAGCAGAGGTTCTTCTTTGCCTTAGTTGGTGACTGCCACCAGTCTGGAGTTGGGTCATCTTGGACTTGGTGGACTTGGCAGAGT
>NW_010529189.1:17528-19707 GCF_000687285.1 Phaethon lepturus | reverse complement strand
CGGCCCTTTCCCTGCCTGCTGCAGCATCTCTGCGGGCTTCATGGCACAATAGTGCAGTGTCCTGTCCGAATCACCCATCATTCAAACCAGAACTGCAGCCTAAAAGCCATCCGTGAAATCTGAATGTTGAGAATTATTTTTAACTCGGTAGCTTGAGACAGTGTCTGGTCCTTCTTGCTGGGAGTTGTTCTTGCTGGGTGTTCAGTGAACTTTGGGTTTAGTCCATAAACTTTCAGTTTAGTGATAACCCTAAATATTTCATGCATTGTAGACTATGAATGATGCAAAGATGTCAGCGAAACCAGTTGTTGCCAATGCAAACAGTGCTAGGAAGTTGTATCGTTCCCATTGCTGGTGCATGAACCTTGTTCCTCTTCCCTCCGTATGTGCCCGTACATCAAGAGAGGCCGAAAGAAATGAGGTGCAGGTAAATGTGGATCCTGTAATGCTATGTTTGTAACACCAGCTACCCAAAGACAAAAAAAATCGGACAGTTAAAGGTTATTTTATTTGTGCATTCAGACTTCCGTAACACAGAAGAGAGCTCTGCGTGGGTTGAACTGCTGTGGGTCTGCATCTGCTCCCCAGCAGAGACCATTTAAAATGCCACAGAAACATAGTGAATATGCATCATTCCACTCTGAACCAGCACAAAATTTGCTGGGCAGCCTTGGCTGGTTGTACTTTCACGTGGGATCCTTTTCAGGGTCCAACGGGAATATGGACAACACCACCCTGCCGTTTGGAAGAAATGACTTAATTGGTGATGCGGTCATTTCCAAGGTCAGTGAAAATGGTAAACACACTGGCAAACGGGACGTCGATGGGTGTCCGCTGTGAATTTGTCTCTTCTGATGTTCCTTCTCTCTGGTATGAAAAGCAATTCACCCGGCTTTGAAGTACACAATCTTGTTAGCATGGGTCAGATGTCTAAACATAACTAAGGATATTATATGGGCTAATTAGATCAAGGCATCTGGTGTACATATCATTCTGCAAGTGGGTTTCCATGGAAAACAGTTTATATGCCATGAATGTCATGAGAAGATTAGATCACAAATCAGATGGATCTTGTGTTCTTCCAGAGACCACCTCTCTTTAAAACGAGGTTTAGGCTACTAGATGGAGGTGGCTAAATAGCCCTGGCTGCTTGAGTGCCTTTTTGGCCCCTGAGCAGTTGGCATTTCAAGTCTACAGCCCCACTTTTCCCTGCAGCATCTGCTGCTCACGAGAAGGTATTCTTGATGTTTCTGTCCAGATGACTCTAGGTCTCCATCGGTGCATCAGCATTTTATCTTTCGAGTGTCCAAAGCTGCCTACTTGCCTTCTTTGTAGACAGCGGCAAGAAAAGGGAGAGGGGAACAAGCTTTCAGGCTTGACGTGGCTCAGGCACGTGCAGCGCTCAGGTCCCCTGGGTAGGTACGAGCCTGGCAGCCTCCAGACCTGTTTTCTCAGTGACTTGGGTTTTTTCCTTCACGTCACTTTCCCCCTCTCTGCCCAGACTTCCCCGAGTCCGAGCTGGGTTGCTGTGGGCAAGTGCCATGTCTGCTGGGTGTGATTCACTGCCGGAGGGAATGTGTGATGCCGGGATGCGGGAAGTCCGAGACTGGCGATTCATTTCCCTGCAACCACCGAGCACTGACGTTGCTTTATCCCCACTGGGGGTGGAGAGAAAGGGTTTTTCACCAAACTGCCCCAAATGTTGAAGTCCCCATGTGTTTCAGCTGTTGCTCACACACTCTTAAAACAGAAGTAGCCCCTGAAAGGATGGGTCAGAGCCTCCCTTCGTGCAAGTCGGCATGGTCCATTGGAAAAGCAAAACCAATTTGTACCAGAAGATTTTAATTAGTTCAGGAATTTCAAAGCCCAGTGGAAAACTGGGCTCGGGAAAACACCGTTTTATTTCGATGTCTGAGACAGTACTGCGCCTTTTGCTCTTGTTTTTGAACTGCCTCCTGTATCCACCTTCAAATTTGAGAAGGAGCTGTGAGTCATGGGCCCTTCAAGTCCACAGTGGTCTGGATGACTACGTCTGTAGTGGGAGCACAGCAGGTCCCCAAGCAACGCTGAAAGCCCCCCTGTGCAACGCAACGCCGCAAGACCCGGGTTTTTGGGGTCTCCGGACAGATGGGAGGCAGGCAGCGTTTGCTTTTTGGGTGTCTTGCGGCTTTTCTGACTT
>NW_010529189.1:9559-17497 GCF_000687285.1 Phaethon lepturus | reverse complement strand
TTTGGGCGGCCGGCGGTTCGGCGGGAGCCGGTCTCCTGCTGGTGCTGCCAAGATCCAGGAGTTAATTCTTATTCCATGAGAAGGCCAGAGCTTGCATCCAGCCCATTCCCTGGGGTGCAGAGAAAGAAAGTCTCTGAGAAATAAACACAGACACAAAAGAACGCCAGACTTGGCACGTGGCTTCACAGGCAATGGGAATATCTTTTAGATTCCCGCCGAGGTAATTGGACTGCAAGGAAGCTTCCCTGCTCTGCCCTTTGGCTCCTGGGGAGGGTCCGCTTGCCAAAATGCTTTGTGGTCCCTTGAGCTGCGCCTGGGCTGGACCCTGCGCTTCTGCCCAGTCCATCCCACCCCAGTGCTCGCCTGCGCTCTTGCTGCAATCCCCATCTAACCTATTCCCAGGGATGTGCACTGAACCTCCTCCCCAGTAAACCTACCCTCTTCTCATGCCTTTTATTCAGATTCCCAGTGTTCCTCATGAGAAAGCTTCCCTAAATCTCCCTTACATCCTCTTACACCTACTGAGGTTGTCCTTTCCGTGGGGTCTTTCCCATAGCTGGGGAGGGATCTGATCCTGGCTTGCGGGTACCGCGGCGTGAGATGACAGCTCTTTTCTCCTGAGCCTTTGTGTGCACCTTTGCATTGCTCCACACCTTTCTTGAAAGGCCAGACCCAACCCCAGATCTTACCTGCACTGACTAATAAGCCAGCGCTGAGTAGTATGCC
This sequence comes from Phaethon lepturus, assembly GCF_000687285.1. Taxonomy (NCBI): domain Eukaryota; kingdom Metazoa; phylum Chordata; class Aves; order Phaethontiformes; family Phaethontidae; genus Phaethon; species Phaethon lepturus. Next base: position 16,771 of record NW_010529189.1, on the reverse strand, counting down.
AGAGCCTGGATGCTTTCCCCCACGATGGCATTACTGCGTAGGGTAAACATGCCAACATTTTTCAGGCTTTCAGAAATCATGGCAATATGGAAAAAACCCCGCACCGTACAAACCCCGTCTTTCTGAGCTGTTGCATTTTTCCCCGCCTTCCGTTTGGTTTCTGCAGCTTTGGAACTATTTTGCAAATCTTAAAATGCTTCTCAATTTTTTTCTCCTTGATCAGGAGGGAGGGGAACTTTGCTCCTTTCCTCCTGAACTGCAGCATTTCAGCAGGTGAAGCTCCGTGTGTTACCACAGGCGGTATCCTTGGGGTGTGCCGGGCTGGGTGGTGCGGTAACACCCCCTTAGAGGAAAGCAGAAATAGCTGCAAGGCTCAATGCGGGCGGTCAGATTTCAGTCTGATGATAGTGAGTTTGTTCTGCTTTTATCCCGTGTCTCGCATGAAACGATACAGGCTCACAGGTCTCTGTAATTCTGCAGTTTCCTCGTCATTTGGTATTGATGAAGTTCGCTTCAAAAACCGATCTCAAGTGGAAACGGAAGCCCGTCCGTGCACGGGGCAAGAAAAATGAATTTTTAAGCTGCAATAAAAAGGATTTAACTATGCAGAGTCTAGTAAATACTCACTTTGAGAAAGAAATGGCTGTTTTGCAGCTCAGGCTGGAGGTGCGTTTAAAAAATAGATCATTCACCAAAAGCGAAAGGCGGTTTATTTCTCATGAATCCTTCTTCAGACAGGAACAGTTTTCTTCAGGACTGTCTCTGTATCCTAGAAGCTTGACCATGCTTCATGCCAAGCAGGGAAAGTTACACCCTATGGTTTTTGAATTACAAATGGGAAATCCATACTGCTTTGGAATAAACAGCACTGGCCGTTAGACAGTCTGTTTGGTTACTATTTGGTTACAACTACATAAGGAACAGCTCTAGTGGAAAAAAAGAAGCAGCAGTAACAGTCAATCGTCACTTCCCGCCCCCCCCCCGGAAAACTTGGAATTTTATGGCCTACGAACCACAAATTAGAATTGCAGGCAACAGATAAAGCTTCCCTATAAATCCAGCTAATGCCCACGCCTGCTGGCGATTGCACGGAGGCGGTCGTCAAAATGCCCCTTTGGCAGTTATTGCCTGAACGGCATCTTCCTGACCAGCAAGGGTCACCGGCTGGGTCCAGAGCCCTTCAGAAAGACAGAGCATCCCTGGTGCAACAGCCACCACCGCTCTGGGCTCCCCCCGGGCAGGCAAGGGTCCCCTGGGAAGGGACAAATGAGGAAGCTGCTGCTGCTCCTGTGGTCGGCATTTGCCATCCCAGCAAGTCCTTGAAGGGCTCCTTCAGCATTTTCCCCAACCTCCATTTTCTCCAAGGAGCCCCAAACCTCTCCTGTCCTGTCCTTCATCGGGAAAGCAGATTGTTTGCCCAGGTAGGAAGACTTGAGTCAGCTTGTCTCCAGAAAATTAATCCCTGTACTTGTTTGTCCTTCCTAATAGAAAGTTTTCTCTAATTTCTGACCTGAACCCATCTGGCTGTAGTTTAAGCCAGTGCTCTGCTCTTCACCATGCCACGCTGCAGGGGAAAGACGTAACCCTCCCCAAGCGTTTCATCCGCAGGGGCCGGGATAAGGTCGCTGGATGGAAAAAACGTTTCAGACGTCCTGGACTGGAGTCAATTGCTCAAAGATGTTGCCACTTTAGGACTGGTGAGTTAGGCTGCCAAGTCTCCCACTGTTGCTCCAGAAGGATACAGGACTTCTGGCACATCTGCCAGCGCCGCTGTCGTGAGTAACCCAGAGGAGCTCCATGCATGATGCTCCCATGCTGAGGGAGGAACCCAAAAGGTCTCAGGTTGCTGTGGATGTTTCGATGCCCAGCCATGGTGTTTGTTCACAGCTTGGGTGGCTTCCAACAGGGAACAGGAGCAGCGTCAGGCAGCAGCTGCTCTTCCAGGAACCGAGAGGGTGGTAGGAAGTGCTGTACCACCATTAGGCATGTCTGAGACATCGTATCTGGGACCCTGTGAGGTCTTGGTCTGATCCAGTCCAAGGCCACTATTTGAGGAGCACGGGCCAGTTTTGATTTTTGCATTCCTCCTTAGGCATTTTCAGAAGTACTTCAATGTTTTAGGTGTCAGAGGAATGTATGTTCCTAAATCACTGAGGGACATCAGGAAAACCTGTCACTCCCTAAGCCAACAGGACATTGTCTGAGCTGGTACATTTTCTTGTTGAAGGTTCACTTGAAGATGTCCCTGCTCATTGCAGGTGGGCTGGACTAGATGACCTTAAAAGAGTCTGTGATTCTGTGTCTGGTGCGTGGAGTCCTGCTGGCTTGTCTCCGCTGCTTGAGCAGAGAATTCAAGATCTTACTGATGGGAAGAAGTGTTGAGTTTATCCTTGCTAATAAGGAAGAGCTCACAACCTTCTTTTGGACATGCAGTTGTTGGTAACCAGAGGAGATGTATAGGGCAGCTATGACACCTTTTCCCAGCTGGGGAGTCTGCAGAATAGTTTTCCTTGGATATTTGCAGATGGCAGACAAGGATGCCAGGGGAAGCTTGAGTCCTTGTGCCCTGCCTTGGGCTTGTCAAGGCATGAGTTTTGTTGCTCACAAACACACTTGGACTCCTGACGTCTCTTTCAGATTGAATGCAGAACTTCAAAGGGGTATGGAGCCATTTCAGAGAACTCCATAATCATTCTTGAACGTACGTATTTAAAAAATGAGAAAGAAATGTGCTTTTTTCCTTGCTGTCCATGCCAACAACAGGGATGGAGTATGGCTTACAGGGAAATGTATTTCATAACCCTCCAGGATATCTTCTTTTTTTTTTTTTTTTTTTTTTAATGGAGTCATTCCTGGCAACTACCAAGGATTTGAAAGACAGTTTTACGAATAAAGTCCACACAAGGCCCATAGCGATAAGACTATGGTTTTGCTGGTTGACTTGGGAACTAATGCAGGGGGCAGGCACTGTATGTCAGTTATATGTATTTCTTCCTTTTTTTTTTTTCCATTAACCATCACCATTAGCAATTGCACTCAAACAAACAAACAAATAAGCACATTTAAATACTGGAGTTTTTTCTGTCCCTTCAACCATGAATAATTACAAAATAATCACCAAAGTCTGGTTTCACTCGGCAAATGTTTCCAGGTTTTGTTTGCTTTTTAAATAATTCTGGGTTCCAGCAGTCCCACCCCCCCACATCCCTGCTTTTATTTTTTTGGAGGCAATTTCAGCTGGTCACATTTACTGATGCCTGGCACAGCACGATCAGAAAGCATGTGAGCTTCTTTAATGCATTTCATCTTTACAGCGAACCCTTTCCCTGCCTTTCCTAATAGCACGCAACTTTTCCAAGCATATGGGGCCCCAAACTACACCCCGCTGCAAAAGTGGCAACATCTGCTGGCAACGCAAGTTTTCTCCCAGTTAAAATACAGGCAAGACCTAACCAGGCCCTGAAAAAAAACCCTTTAATTGGGCTAATTGCATGTGGTTGAAACCATGTTGAAGCTCAGTTCCAAGTTCAGTGTTAGATTTATGGGCTACAGGCTGGTGTGGAGAGGGTCTTGGATGCGTGGAGGTCAGTGGTTTGGGTTCACGTGAGTTCAGAAAAAACCCACTTTTTCCTTTCAGCTTACCTGGTTTCCCTCTCTGCCTTTTCCTTGTCCCCCCAGATTTTCCACTGTGCTTTGGTTTCACCCCAAAGAAAAGCCCAAGTTTGTTTAGTTTCAAGCTCAGATGGGACCAGCTGAATTTCATCTGATTTTCACCCAGTGCTGTAAATCACCTTGGGCTGATTTGCTGCACGGTGCGGGCCATTCGGTAGAGCAGGCAGGAATATCAAATTCAGGTTCTTAATGCAGCCACAAAAAAAGAGAATTTTCACCTGACCGCACAGTGCTGCCTTTCTATGGAGGCAGGAACTTTTCTTTCGCTTGCAACCTGCCTTCTGTTGGACCCCAGTGTCCAAAGTGAAGGTTTCCCTTCTTTTGCTATTGGAAAACTCGCTGATGCCTTAACGTGTCATCGCACTGCTTGGTTCAGGATAGGCAGGGGTGGAGGTCTGAAGACAAGCTGTGCTATTTCATTGCCGACGTTTTTATTGTGCTGTGTTGTGCAATGCTGTGGGAAAAGCCACTAAGGCAGATTCCTCGGGAAGGTTTTGTACGGGCCCCATCAGCTACCTTCTCTAATACCATCCCTCACTTCCCTCTGCCCTGAAATACTCCTCTGCCTCCAGGGAAGCCTGTTGGGAATAACACATCACTTCTTTGCCTGTTTGGCACTTTTTCATCTGGCAAGAATCTTATTTTCCCATTAATTCTTTTTTAAATAGTTTTAGGTTTCCCAAAAGATCTTGTTTGCTAATTTTCTGTGAGAATACATACAGGCAGGACAAAAGATGGATACATGCACGTTACATGCCTTTTGTTGACAACTAGGGTGCCATAATTATACTAATATTTGTTGCATGTCTTCATTTTTGTTGCTGGAGGCTCTCTGTATCGTGGCAGACTGGACAGCAACAAGCCACTGTTTGAGTCGCTGGAGAAGTGGCTCAAGGTTTACGAGAAGGGAAGGCGGTGAGTTCTGGGGACGGGTGAGGGGAATGTGTGTTGCGATCTTCTGGGGCTGGTTTTGTTCAATATCTTTATTGATGGTCTGGATGAGGGAATCGAGTGCTCCCTCAGTTAAGTTTGCAGATGACACCAAGCTGGGTGGGAGTGTTGATCTGCTGGAGGGCAGGAGGGCTCTGCAGAGGGATCTGGACAGGCTGGATCGATGGGCCAAGATCAAGTGTATGAGGTTCAACAAGGCCAAGTGCCAGGTCCTGCACTTCGGCCACAACAACCCCACGCAACGCTACAGGCTTGGGGAGGAGTGGCTGGAGAGCTGCCCGGCGGAAAGGGACCTGGGGGTGCTGGTTGACAGCTGGCTGAACATGAGCCGGCAGTGTGCCCAGGTGGCCAAGAAGGCCAACAGCATCCTGGCCTGTACCAGCACTAGTGTGGCCAGCAGGAGCAGGGCAGGGATCGTGCCCCTGTACTGGGCACTGGTGAGGCCGCACCTTGAATCCTGTGTTCGGTTGTCCTGAGGGAGCCTCGTGGGGTTTGGTCAGCTTTCTAAGCCGATAACGTGGAGCCTGAGCACCAAGTGCAGCAAGGGCCTGCCCGTAGGAGGAACCTCATCATCACATCATAAGGCGCAGGGAGACCAAACTAGGCAGCCTTCACTTCACCTAAGCCTGCTGTTTCTTAGGTGTTACTTATTTGCAAACAGTAGAAGACAGTGGATTTTGACATGACACATTTTCTGTGTCATGTTCTATTCAATACCAAAGGAGAAAAGGAAGGAATAGGGAATATTTGTCAAGCTCAGGAAAACCTATTTCTTCTTCCGGGCTTTTTTTTTTTTTTTTCCTTCCTTCCCTTGTTCTGGTAGGCATGTCCCCTCCTCTCCTGCCCTTGTTGGAACCTCAGGACTTCTCTTGGTTTCTGGAGCTCCAGAGGTGAATCCTTGGCTGGTCCCAAATAGGGGAGACTTGTTCAGATCAGGAGCTCCCTTCTGCTCTAACACTGATATGCCACTGTAGCAGGCTTCCAGATTCCAACTTTTCAGGGAGAAAAATTGTATTTTTCAAAGCCTTCAGAGGTTTTGGGGATCCGCCTGTGTCCTATCAGGCAAATGGTATGGGGAACCTTCTGTTTCATGGAAGAGGGAGAGAAAGCATTTATGGTACAAAGCATGCATAGGGATGTATTTCAAGGTGCTTTCTGTAAGTCAAACACCCTGGTTCTCCAAGTTTTTATTTTCCATGGATCTGCAGCAGTCATAGGGCAGTGTTATGAGATGGTGCTCCTGAAAGAGAGGAGGTGAGTGATTGGTGTTGAAGCCTTGCAGAAAACATGGGAATGAGTCCAGTGACTGGAAGGAAAAATATTATTAATAATTATAAGAAGAAGATGAAGATGGCCAAAATCAGAAACATGTTCTGGAATCCTCCAAAAATAGTACAAAAGAGATGCCAAGTAAGTGATACTAACTAACTTCACTAACAAGTGAAATAAAACTCTTAGGGCAGGGTAATAATATGCTAAGGGAAATGAAAGACAGTGAGAGGAGCTTCAGACAGGACCTTGCTGAGGGTGACATCGTGGCTTCATGAGTTCAGCAATTTTCCAAACTGAGGAGCATCAAAAGGTAACTCTGGCCTCCAAGAGTGTTTAATTATGTTTGGAGTCCTCCAGCACGGCCTGCTTGCTGCATCAGTTCCTGCCAATAAAATAAGCAACAGTGAATGAATGCCACTGAGATTTGGACCCGTCAGTTCCAAAGTGGAGATTAGGATGGGGATTTTCACAGTAGCTGGAGAAAAGGCAATGCCTGGACCCTGCTGACACTCTTCTCTGAACAGTGGCTTAAACATTGACAGCAACCTCCTGATCAAAAAAACCCAGGGAGCCAGAAGCTAATAGGAGAGCTGGGAAGAGACTTCCTTGCGTCCCGCAGCAACTGGCTGGCTGGGTGAAGACGAGCACCCAATATCAGATGTTTGTCCTGAGGCAGTGGCCCCCACTATGCAAGAGATGACAGATGGGGTGGCAAACCCTTCACTCCTGCGGCATGATGGCTCACCTCTTTCTGCTGCTTTTGCTAGCCTGGAATGGGCTGGGGTGATCCGGTTTGCCTTTTTCCACTGTGGAAAGTATAAAGACTCCTGGGACAGGCATTAAATACAGATGCATCACTAATGTCTGCTTTAAAAAAATAAAATAGACCGTATTGATTAATGCTAGTGCCCCAGGCGGTTGCAACGCTGAATTCCCCAGCTCCCATTTTGCTTCCTTCTGATGTGTTCCGGGTTTCTCAGCTGTGCTCTTTGTAATCTCTTGCTCTGGGAGGGAGGGCAGAGCCCTGACCACACACAGGCTTTGGGCTGCTCTGGTGAGCCCCCCCGGAGCATCCCAGGCAGCCAGCAACCGGCACCGCCGAGCCCACCAACCACTCCGAGCAGCCGGGGTCAGCGACAGTCAGCTGTCCAAACAGATGCACACGTGTGCTGGGACCGGTGGAGGAAGACCCAACAGAACCAGAGAGCTCCTTGGCTCCAGAGGCAGCCTGGTGGCTCTCTGAACCTGCCCTTCTCCTTTGATCTTCGCCCTACCTTCCTCTGCTGCTCCACCTCAGCCCTGGTTTGTTTTCTTCCT
>NW_010529189.1:4537-9528 GCF_000687285.1 Phaethon lepturus | reverse complement strand
TTCCCTAGGTGGTTCTGGTCTCTGTTCAAGCGCTGATCTCCACCTTGGAAATACTGCCTTGGGCTTTCAGAGGCATCCGAGAGCATGTCCTTTCTCCAGAATTAACTCAGCTTTCACCAAGAGGGTGTCCTGTTCCCCATCCAAATGCTTCAGCCCACCCCGGGGGACCGAGCTAGGAGGCAGAGGCAGTGGCCAGGCACCACTTTTCTTGTATTTTGCATGTTTTCAGCTATGTTTTCTCACCTGTGTTTTACTGTTCCCTACAGGAGTCATGTCTTTCTTACTCCAAGAATCCCCTCCTTTGCTGGGGTACTTGCATTTCCCAGCTAAAAAGCAGCTCCCTCAAAAAATAAAATGGGAGCTACCTGCTTTTTCTTGCTTTAGTGAGACATGCTGGAGCAGGGTGCACGCTACACATTCATTCATCCCATCTAATACATTTGTTTCTAGTTTAGATCTATTGAAAACGAGACGCAGTGCGGACATCTGTCTTATTATCCAACAGTAGGTTAAAAAAAATAAGCTCTGCTGGTTTTGTGGGAGGGATGTAGATAAATGGCAGCTGGATGCAAGAGTGGACTTCCAGAAGTTTTCCTCCACGAAGCAGGTAAGGGGACTCAGTGCGCAGTAAGTCCATCCCATGCCCTCGCATCTGCCAGAGCAGTGGAGGGGTTGGACGCTGCCTTCTCCGCAAGGTAGCTGTCTCCAAGATTTGCACCATCGACGTGCTCAGACACACTCTGTGAGAGCCAGAGGGCAACTGCCTTCGTAACGAAAGAGAGATTTTCCCATAATCCAAGGGAACTGAACCTCGGGAGGGTTCCTCTGTCAGGACCTGGAGGACACCAAAGCACCTTAATTGCCCTGAGCAGCCTCATCACGGACCCCCACCCGTGTGCACCCTCTGCCCTTGGGCTCGTGGGCTCCATTTACCTTCAGGGCAGGACACCCAGTCCTGCCCTGGGCTACACGGTAAGTACAGCGCTCTCTTCTCTCGCCCTGCCTCCTGGCTGGGCTCTTGTGGACTTACCTCCAGCCCTGTCCCTCACTCCATCTCCGGCTGGTCCTGGCTGGACCCCTGGCCAGTTCCTGGTGTGGTCCATCCCTTTGGCTTGTCTGGGGCTGCTGGTGGGCCCTGTTGCCAGCACCCTGCTCTGCACCGCTGCGTGCAGATGCTGTGGGAGAGCAGGCGGTTGGTGTGGGACCCACCTGCGCCAGGGTCCCCCTTGGTTCCTGGCTTGTCCCTCAGCATGGGGCAGCCCCCTTCTTGCAGCTTGCTGACTGTCTGTGGTGGGAGGCAGGAGGTTTAACACATCCTGCTTGAGTGAAATGTGGCTTAATTCCAATGTTGATGGCTTTGATGTGATTTTAGAAACAGAAAATAAGGCATTTTTAAAATCTCACGTTGGAAGACATTGACATAATGTCTTTTTTTTTTTTCCCCCCCTCTTACATGCAATCAGCATGAAAATTATGTATTCCTGAAATCCCCCTCCCTTGGGCTGGACAAAATGGCCGTATCTGTTCGGGAGCCTGATTATGTTCCTTGGGACAACCAAGACCGATGACTTCTCCAAAGCCTCTCTAGGCATTGTCTGGAAAGAACAATTTAGCATGGACTATGTAACGAGCACTCAAATTGGTTCCTTTTCATTTCCTTAATTGAATGCATGAGCTCAACTTTATAACGGGAATCCTTCACCCTTCGCTACAGGTTCCGCGTGTGCTCTGTAACGCCGCGAGAGGGGCTGCGGGAGGGCGAGGTGCGGGCATGGGGTGGGACGGAGGGAGGAGGGGACAGCTTAGCATGGGGATATAATCTGGGTTTTGATGCGTCGGTGAAGCCGAGTGGTTTCTTATCCTCCTCTATTTTCCTCATCTTTCATCCAGCGTTTATGTCTGCTGCATATGTTCCCCTTTACACCACGCCAGAGCTATGACAGAAGGAAAGGGCAAGGAAGGGGTGGGGGAGAGGGGGAAAAAAAAAGTCTCAGTGAAGTTTCTGTTCTGGAGAGAAAACAGGGCTTTATCAAAATATTAGCAGAGCACCAGCTGGTGCCGATTAGCATCGCTCTCTCTGGGTGAGAGTTTTCCATCTACCTTGAGCTGTTTTTCTTTCCCTGGGCTGCACATGGCCCTTCCCGAAGCGCGAAGGTTTTGGCCACCGAGATTAACCTGCTCTTCTCATCCGGTGCGGGTGCTGTTCTGGAAGCCCTGCAACGTGCCTTCAAAAATGCAACGTCCCGAGTGCTCTGGGGGACCAAGTCCCGTCCGTACAGGCTGGTTCAGGCTCGTTGGGTGACGAGAGGCGAAGGGTAACGAGAACTAAGAACGCGTTGTGCAGACGCTCGTTAACCAAAGAGCGCGGCTGGAGAGCCCGTGTCCCCAGAGCTGGTTTGCGAAGGCGGCAGTGCTAGGCTGGGTCTGACTCCCGAAACGCTCGAGGGCTCTGCCCACAAATGCTCTGCACCTTTGCAAGAGATGCCGCTGCGTCCTGGACACCGGCCCGGTGCCGGGCTTTTGCGGAGGTGAGGGAAGTATGGCTCATTCATAAATGTGTGTTTTCAGGGATATTATCCCTGAGTATAAAGTAGAACCAGCTTTTAGAAGCAGAGGATAAAGATTTGGCTGGGAACCTCTGAGCTGGAGGACCAATAACTTGGGAATTGCTCTGAAGTGTTTGATCTGTCTCGGGCCAGCAAATGCTGAGCCAGCGCCTGCCGTTAAGTGGAGGTTATTTTCTGCATCCACCAGAGTCCTATAAAACTGTTTCCTCCGGGACCTACAGGGACAGCCAGGGCTGCTTTTTTTTCTCCCCCCAACAATATCAATATGTGAGCGCTGAGGGAAGGAGGACGTGCTGTATGACAGATTTAGGGGTAGCCTTGGGGCTCCCTTGCCGCTCTCCAAGTGGCTCGGCCAGGGCGCTGGAATTACCTCCTACTCATCTGGAGAGAAGGCTGGCTTGGTGCTTAACAGGCGGAGCTGGTGCTCACGAAGCCTGGACCCGACACCCACCTCTGCTGCAGGCTCCCCGTGGCAGCCCGAGGAGATCACGGAGTCCTGCAAGACGGGGGAAAGGGCTGTCCTCCGCGGCTGCGGGGGGAGCAAAGTCAGTCCCTGCATGCATGGGGGACGTCTTAGATAAGCCGGAGTCCAAACCCAAAGGGCAGGACCACCTTTGTGCTTATACAGCGCCTGGCACGGAGGAGCTGGAGCCCCAGATCTCCAGCTGGAGCCTCAGCGATGAAAGACCTGCACCGAGCTGGGCTCAGGGGCTCCTTCGTGACGGTACTTCTCTGGAGACATCCTCCATGCAGACCTGTTCCAGAGGCCTCCGGTGGCCTTCTGTTCCAGGTCTTCCAGTAGAATGCTGTCATCTCTGTAGCTGCGCTGCCCTTTGTTTTAATCAGCTCATTTTCTGTGTGCGGTCAGCGGAACGGACCTTACGCAGGTATCGCAGACCAGGCTTTCTTCAAGTATTTCTGTAGATGCCTTGAGTTTTCAGAGATGAGCTCCCTGTGCATCCCCCCTCCTCGTGTCACCCCTCCCTCCTCCTCACCCTTGCTTTTTGGGAACCTCCATCTGCCTTTTGAAGCATAACTGTACCTGCTCAGCACCCTTTGGTTCCTCAGGGGATCCCAACCCTACGTTGAAGCGTATCCAATCCTGAAAGGTGCAAGCATAAGGCTTGTGCTCAAAAAAGTGCCACCATCTTCCAGATAACAACCCTGGAGGCCAGCAGCAGGACATTCAGGGAGTATGTTTCCTTCAAGAGGTGGGTGCTTTGGCAATAAGAAACCAAAGGAGTAACGGGAAAGGTGACACCTCCACCTGCCAAACGATGCCTTTCAGCTCTTGCATTTGCCTGAGCCAATTATTTCGTTTGCCCTGGAAGTCCATTTGCAAAGGCTGAAGGAAAGAAAAACAACCTTCTCCCCTCCTCTGCCCCACCACCTAAGTGCTAAAACAGATCCCGCGAGGTGAACCGTGGGGAGGTGTAAGTGGAAGAAGACCTGGCGGGAGATCTTGTTCTCCGGTGGTGCCTGGGGGCTTTTCCCGTTGGAGCCCCGGAAGGCCAGTGGGGAAATGATTCCAATTCCAGGCTTTCCAGCTTCCACGCTCATTTAACCCAAACCATTCCTTACTCTCTGAGAGGGAAGCAGGGATGAGGTTTGCAGATTCAAAGTGGAGGGAGGAACTGAAAATGATATCAGCAGTTTTATGGCACTTTCTTTTCTTGGCAGGACATGAGGGAGAATGTCTCCCTGCCTCTAGGACAGAAAGTGGAGGAATGCAAATGCTGAAACATTTTTCAGTTTGCCCTGATTATCTTTCCTCCCCCAGCAGTTTTATTAGGGTTCATAAATTCATCCTCAGAGCACATATTCCCCCGTGCCTTTTAACCCTCTGCGGCCTTGGAGGTCACTCATCCCAAGAGATTGCTGGCTGTCCGAGAAAAGCCACCCTTTCCCCACCAATGCTGACTCCGAACGCTGTGGCAAGCAGCCACGTGGTGTCATCTCCACCTAGAGAGAGAGCAGAAGTCACTGGGGAAAAGCGTGTCTGAGGGAAATGTTTACACTGAGCCTTTTTTTTTTTTTTGGTCATCTGTGTCTCATCTCCCGGTGTGCTCCTGTGCAAACACCTTTCTTAAGCTAAGCCCACTGAGCAGAGCCAGCTGGTAGGGAGCCCAGAGGCAGTGCTGCAAGGCGATGGTCATCAAACCCTTCCCACCGGAGAGTGCCATCCCATCCGGCGGTAGTAGGGATCCTGCCTTTCAGGCTCAGATTTTCCCTGCGTTGAGGCTAGCTTTAGTGTGGCCAGCAGGAGCCGGGCAGGGATCGTGCCCCTGTACTCGGCACTGGTGAGGCCACAGCTTGAATCCTGTGTTCAGTGTTGGGCCCCTCACGGCAAGAAGGACGTTGAGGTGCTGGAGCGTGTCCAGAGAAGGGCAACAGAGCTGGGGAGGGGTCTGGAGCACAAGTCTG
>NW_010529189.1:0-4369 GCF_000687285.1 Phaethon lepturus | reverse complement strand
CAGGAAAAATTTCTTTGCTGAGAGAGTGGTCAAACATTGGAACAGGCTGCCCAGGGAGGTGGCGGTGTCACCAGTGGATGTGGCACTATGGGACATGGTTTAGTGAGCATGGTGGTGTTGGGTTGATGGTTGGACTTGATGATCTTAAAGGTCTTTTCCAACCTTAATGATTCTGTGATGCCCTTCTCCTTCTTCTAGGCACCCTTACAACAAAGACTTGAGCCCCTGTTTCCCACCTCACCTGAGCCTGTTGGCTGTGGCATATCCTTTGCTTTAAAACCTTCACGTGACATGTCAAGTCCTCTTCCCAGAAGTGCCACCAGCTCCCAGTGCAACCTTCCATAGCTCACTTAGCTGGAGCCAGTTTTCCACGCAAAGAAAGGGGGGAGAAAAAAAAAAAAAGAGGAATAGCCGCCCCGCTGCTGCCCTTGCTCTCACGTACATCCACAGCAGTTGGAGAGAGGGATATCTCTGTGCTTTTCCAGTCCTGAGCGCAGTGAGAGCTTCTGGCACAAGTGTAATAGAAATAACCACCTTCCTGATGCGGTGAAAATGGGTAGGTGAAGATACGGCTGAGGAATATGATACTGTCTCAGAAGTGCTTCAGCACGGTAGCTCTGCGGCAGGAGAGCAGCGGAAAATTCCTCAATCCCAGCACAGCCACCGTTGCCTGGTGCCCTCTTATAACGAGAAGCCGCTGAGGTAATAGCAACCCATTCGTCAAGAATGTTTTTTTCACGGCAAGCCAAAATAGATCCAATAATGCGGGAGGGTCCCATAAAACACAACGTGGTAGGAACCTGTTAAACCAATAACCTCTGCTGGGCTGGTGTGCAGGTTCGCCCAGGAGCCCGCAGCTCTTTCGGAGGGCAGCGATATTTAATGAAATACTTTCTAGCTGGTGTTTGCTAAGCAGTCTTATTCCGGTGTCAAGGTCTCCATTTTGCATGCAAGCTTTGCTAAAATTGCAAAAAAATTATTTTTTTTTCACCGACAAAATATTTTTGATGAATTTCCTGACCCAGAGCTGAGTGTATTTCCCCACGTAGGAGACCAGCGGCTTCTCCCCGTAGGTGGGGGACCCCATAGCGTCTCTCCACACTTGCTGAGCCATTCGCAGTGTGGGGTGGCCGACCATGCTGTCCTTCCAGGCGTCCTTGGAGGTCCTCAAGACGATGGCCCAGGTGGGCACCAGCCCTAAACTGGCTGTTTCTGCAAGGGGAACCATCCCCTTCCTCTTGGTCAGTGTCTACATCAGCCTAGAAAGGGGGTGATTTGAGTCCAATTTTTCCAACTATAGCCCTTTCTCTGGCAATCGACTTGGATAGTTTGGGGTTTTTTCCCCCAAGATGGCAGGCAATAGGAATTGATGATTTTTAAAAAGTATTGAAAACATACCTGGAAAAAGCCTGGTCCCAGTTAGGCTGGTTCAAAGGGACAGAATTAGTTTATACAAGGAGAAAGCAGAAGCATTTGGTGCATTATTTGCTTGCTGTTTGCTGCAAGGGAGGAGAAAGTCAGAAAAGCACAGTGCTAAGCTGTGTTGCTTCGGAACAAAATATTTACATTTTTTCCACATTTCCCATAAGGCATTAGCACTTTTCCAAATGTGACATAGGAGAAGCAAATGCTCAGTGGTCTGTGGATCTAATGTTTGCTTAAGTACCATGACATATGTGCATATGTGTACACACGTACACACACACGAGATATTTTAGTTCTACTATTTAAATTAAGGGTGGGATACCCTTCAGCACTGCATTTCTCAGCATATGTGTTCTTATACTCACTTATTCTTTGTTTCTGCCAATGCCTAAATTGGGAATACTAAACAGCCACAAATATGCAGCCAGCGGAGACGCAGGAATTCATTTGGAGGGAGCGAATTTTGATCTCAACTTGATATGTTTATGGGGAAAGAGTCGCCACAGCTGCAGGAGGGGAGATTTCTGTGGTGGTATCTGTCTGTAATGTGTATCATGGCCGTGTTTTCGCAACCGCCTCGGGGCAAAAACTGAAGCTTTTAAACAGAAAACAGCAAGTAGTTTCAGTGCCACGTCGGGGATATATGGATACGTATATGTACGCGTATGTATATATAGGAAACACCTGTTTGCACATTGTTGACGCTGTTTTTAGGTTTTTACACCACCGCGGCTACCACGAAACGCCCAGGAGAAGGTGGGTGGTGGGTGCCTGGGAGGAGGCAGCATCCCCTCGCCCTCCAGGAGAAGGTGACCTCCTCCGGGGACGGGGAGGTGGCCGAGGAGGGCTCTGACCCGCGGAGCGCTCGCGGTGCAACCCCTCGGCGCCTGCAAAGCCCGCCTGTCGTCACCCCGGCCGGTGCCGCGATGAGCAACGAGGTGACGGCGGCTGGGAGCCGGGTGGGGGTAGCAAGGGAGGGCTGGAGAATAACAGGCAACCCGGTGGGTGCTGGGGAGCGGAGGAGAGGGAAATTCGACACAAATGCAAGCGTTTTACCTTCTAAATCATCTTGGTGCTCCGCGGCCAAAGCACTGCTCTGGCTTGGGTTTTCGGAAGTCTGTGCCACCTCCCTTCGATATCCTCATTCCCCGCTTTTGGAGCCTGCTCGCAGCAGGAGATATTGGTCACCTCCAGCCACGGGTTCCTCCTGAAAGCATCGGGGTCAGGCTCTGCTACCCACGTGCCCCCATCTCAGATGCTTTCGTGCTCCAGCGTAACTCCCGGGCTCACGGCTGCTTTTCACAGTTCACCCCTACCCAGAGAGTTAACCAGGCTCTAGGACAGCTCAGCCACCCTCTGCCGTGTCGGTGTGCCGTGGGTGCCATAAACTCATTGCACCTCTGACCTTGAACCTGCCTGCAAGCTTGCAGGCAGCCTGGGCCACATCAGGCTTGCAAGGATGCCCAGGTATGCGCTGTGATAGCCATCCCGGTAACCAGCTTGGCGAAGAGGAAGCCTTATCCCAAGGTACCCCACTTCAGGTAGGAAATGGAGCTCAAGGAGCATGGCTGAAGAGGTAGGAAGCACAGTTGTGGAGGAACAACGGGCAGAACTGGAGCTGTTTCTCCTGCCCAAGACCTGCACCAGCACCTTCTGTACTAGCAGGCACCTAGGTCACCTGTGGAGCCGTCAGAGCCGGGCTCTGCATGGCTAGTATTCACAAAGGTCTGCATGAAACACGTAGCCAAGTTGAGTTTTTACATTTATTCTCATTGACTTAAAGCATTGAAGTCACCTCTTCAGTCTCAGCTCAGCAGGACAATGAAAGGACAACACAGCCAGGCCTTAAATTTGCTGCTCCTTAAGAAAATGCACATGAACTTGACCCAACGTTTTGTTCGCTGGCCAAAGAGGCAAAAAGTCCATGGGAAAGAAGTTTTTCCTGGAGCACACTGAACGGGAATATTCGCTGTTAAAATGCAGTTATCTGTTTGGAAATTAAAGGGCAAAGGTGTCCGTAGGAAAAATTTGCTTTTCTATGATCGTCTCTGTACATCCGTAGCAAATGAAGCTGGAGCAACTGAAGTACCAAGTTTTGCGCTCACCAGCATTTTGCCTACGTCTTGGCAGCTTGTCAGTGTGGGTTACGCTCTCTTTGCCCACCTCGGTCCGTGCAATATGCCTGACTATTTCCTCACCCCAAGCATGGGGGATGCAATTTGTTTCAGTCACAAACATCAATTTCCACGCCCCCATCCCCATAGGTTTTTCAAACCACCAATTTTCTCTTTGTCTTTTTTGGCAATAAAAGCATCAGGACATGCAATCCTCTCAGTGCTATTGCCAGCCTGAAGTTGCTGAGTGAATCTCTCAAGGCAAGCTGAGCTGTGCCGTGAAAGCTTTCCTATATTACGCGCCACAACAATAAAACGTTGGCAGGGAAGCCGAAAGAAGATACTCACGACTCTTGAACTGGACATTGACTCTCCAGCTGTCATATTGCTTCCTTTGCTCCAGCAAGGAGTCCCATGGATAGTATAATTTAATTTTCCTCATATGCTATTGCATGGAAAAGATTTATTTTTAATTTTCTTATCGGAGAGCCGGTGGCTTTCAAGGTGTTAGTTGGCCTAAGACACTATGGGGCGATGCAGCCCGTTGATCATGCAATGAATTATAGCGGAGACACTGCTCTGGGCATGACTCAGCTGCCTTTGAAAGGGAATCCCATCTCTTTTGGGGATGCCTGGAGGTCAGGCACCCTTTTTCAGCCCCCCCGCCGGTAGCGGGTGATTCATATGTCGCCGTGCTTCCACCGCTAAATATAGCACGTTCCCCTGTCTTTAACGCTGTGGCGTTCAACCCTCGGTAGAGGGAAGAGGAAAGTCCCGGGCAATCAGGTGCCCCTGCAGCGGGCGAGATGTTTTCGGGGTGGGGGAAAGGC
>NW_010529188.1:661-1228 GCF_000687285.1 Phaethon lepturus | reverse complement strand
CCCCCCTGCCCCTGCGATCCCACCACCCCGTGTCTTCACAACCCTCATTCCAGGAAGAAGCCAGGCTCTTCCCTTCAGATGGGCTGGGGTACCCCAGTGTCCTGTACCCCAACCCTTCCCCACCCAGGGGACACAGGCATCCAGGCCCCCCACCCCGTGCCCACCTTCTTGATGTTGTAGATGCGGATGAGGACGCCCCGGCCCCGGTCATTGAGGATCGTCAGCTTCTCAGCAAACTTGTTCTGGTAGATGGAGGGCAGCGACATGGTGGCAATGTGGCGGCGGAGGGGCGCACCCCTTGTCCCCCACGGCCCCTGAACGGCCCCACGGCCCCAACACCCAACTTCCCCTTCCCAGGCTTCCTGGGCTGGGCCCCAAGCTGGGGCCACTGCCACGTGATACCACTGCCACCACCCCGTGACACCGCCGGCGCCTGATGCCATTGCTGTGTGACACCACTGCCATGCAGGTCCGGCCGTGGCCACACCACGCTGGCTGCAGCCCGATGACACTGTCCACTGCCATCCCACACCCGCTGCGGGACGGGCGCGCGCGCCGACGCACCAC
>NW_010529188.1:324-537 GCF_000687285.1 Phaethon lepturus | reverse complement strand
CCAGCCATGGCCCTACAACAGCACCCAGGGCCCTACAACACCAACCGTGACCCATACAACACCAACCAGGCCTGTGTAACACCATGCAAGGCCCTATAACCCAGTGCAGGGCCCTGTAACAGCACGCAGCGTCCATATAGGACCATCTAGGCCCATATACCATTCCCTAGGCCGTTTTTAACACTGCCCAGGGCCCATATAGCACAGCCCAGG
>NW_010529188.1:0-212 GCF_000687285.1 Phaethon lepturus | reverse complement strand
TATTAACACCACCTGGGCTCATATAGCACCAGCCAGGGCCCATATAATATTATCTGGGCTCATACAGCATCTCCTGGGGCCCACATAACACCGCCCAGGCCCATATAGCACGGTCTGGGCTCATCTGGCACCACCTGGGGTTCATATAGCACTACCTGGGGCTCATATAACACCGCCCAGGGATCCTATAGCACCGCCTGGGCTCCTATAGC
>NW_010529187.1:0-330 GCF_000687285.1 Phaethon lepturus | reverse complement strand
GTGTGCATGCCTTTTTCTTTACGTATTAAACTGTCTTTATCTCAACCCATGGGTTTTCTCACTTTTACTCTTCCAATTCTCTCCCGTCCCACCGGGGGTTAGTGAGAGAGCAGCTGCGTGGGGCTTAGTTGCTGGATGGGGTTAAACCATGATAGTCCTTTTTGGAAGGACCCTACGTCTCTCTCTGTTGCTCAGTCTACTCTGCAGTAGCTATTCACAGGCGTGATCCCGCTACTTGACCTGTATCAATATGGTGAGCCCTGGGGATCTAACAGGGCATGGGTCAGCAGGTGGTGAGAAACTGTGCTGTGCATCACTTGTTTTGTATAT
>NW_010529186.1:16121-25239 GCF_000687285.1 Phaethon lepturus | reverse complement strand
CCTAGTGTTTCTGTGTGTGATTTCTGTGTGTATGCTGGAGGAAGAAAATGGATTGCTAGACCACAGGTAAGCCAGTAGTCTTAGCTGCTCTGTGCTTTTTGCTGAGAAGTGAATGAGCAGGAGGATCTCCCTAACAATGCAATCCATGCGATACAAGCGATTTTGTAGGCATGGAAAGACTTATTGGTAGTCCAGCGTGCTAAAGATGACTTTTGTTCAATAGAGTGATCTTGTAAGACTACTTGGTGCCTGTTGCTGGATGCGCGCGTGCCATGTGGATGAATTGTCAGCTTAGCAAGATTTTTTTTTTTCTTCATTCCTATCACAAAGCCTCTCCAAAACTGTAGCTGTCTTGTAGGAAGCCCTCCTTAGCACAAGGCTGGGGGTGGCTCTTTCTGCACCTGTGTATGACAAATCATGGAGAACAGAAGAATTGTATGAAATTCTCCAGGCTGAGAGTGACTTGTGCGGAGAGGTGAGAGAGTTGCTTCAGAGGTGAAGACCGTTCTCCAGAGAGGTGTTAAGGAACAGATCTGAAACGCTGCATTTGGCTTCTGTGGGATGTGGAGCCAACTGTTGGTATCTTTTTCTTTTTTTCCCTTTCATTGGTCATGATGGTTTGTAATAAATTCACATTGCGTATGGCTCTGGAATAACAAGATTCCGTATGGGTGCTGTCCTGGTTGTTCCCACTGCTATTAGAGTATTATGTCAGAAAAAGGGCTTGGGAGGATAAACAATGCTTCAGCTTCTACAAACTACTCTGCAGGTCATGGCGGCTGTTTTATCGTGGTGATATTGTGGGGAAGTTCCTTGTGTAGAAACAACCTTTTTAACCACGCTTTGTAACTGATGCACTCAAAATTGGCTTATTTCTACTGATAATACAGGGATAATGTTGTGCCAGTGCAGAGCAAATGGGATTCAGTCATGTGTTTTGAGGACAAACAGAATTCACCTGACTTTGGACTTCAGATTTTTTAATGGGGTGTGATCTGGAAGAATGACCTTTTCTTGGTTTCCAAACTGAGTAAGTCGGGGAGAAACTTGGCTTATTTTTTTGTTTTGGTTTGGGGTTTTTGTGGGTGATTTTTTTTTTTGTTTAGCCAAGGAATCCATCATGGAAATATTTGAGCGAGTAATGCCGGCTTCTGCATTTGCTTAAGTTACTTTGATTGTATTTCTGCGTGTTGTCCTGTGTGTCTGCTTAAAGCTGGATTTCAGAGGGTTTACAATAATGTGGCAGCGCTGCTGGATGGTACTGGTGTTTGCCTTGCTGGCACTTAAAGGATTTGCTTGGTTGTTACGCCAGAATGTATGGGGCTGGCTTATTTAACTTTCCACAAATTTCCAGCTATTTAGTTATTCATCTGTAGATAAATGCTTTGTAGTATTAGAGCAGCTGACCTCTGAGTCTGGGAGAGAGAACTTAGAGACCAGATGCCAAAAAGGAGATCTATGCAGACATAACCTCCTTTTATTAAAAAATAATAAATAAAAAACCCCAGCTGCCTGTGACTGCTTGATTACTATTGTGCCTGAGAACTCGTGTCAAAGGGCTTACACATCTGAGGCTCTTAAAATGGATTGCGTTGCATCTTGGTGCTCTTCCCGCTTTAATGCGTTTTTGACTCGCTATCGCTATTGTCATCTTTGCATGTTCAACTCGAGTCTTTCTCTTGACATTCCCGGTCGCAGCCTGTCAGTGATGAAAGCTGGGTTCAAGTATTGGCTATAAACGTGTTACAACACAGCAAGATGTTGCTACCTGTTCCGCACTGGAGGAGGCTTCTAGCATTGGCCTTCAGAGAGGGAGGTGGTTTTTCTTGCAGGTCTAGGAAATGTATGTAGAAAACCAGGAGGGGCAAAAAAAAAATACCACTTTTCATTTTGGGTATTGCTACTTAAAGTATTCCTATGCTTAGGTTCCAGAAAAGTTATTTTATTTAAGTTATTGTTTGTCTTGGCATTCCCTATGGGATCAAACAGGGAAGACGGTCACTGTGCTGTCAATGACTCTCTACTTCACTGTTGGAAAAATCCCCTTCCTTCTACCTCTACCAGACTTTGCTGAACTTTAGAGCGGATGTGGCATGAACAAAGTTATGTCTATAGTACTCGGGTTTTGATAGATACTCTAACTCATTTGCATACTAACGGGCTCTAAAGCCCCAGCGAGTGAGGGATGTGTGGCGAGTGGCCAGAAGAGACTGCTGCTTGCGAAAGCTGGAGGAGAAAGAGGGGACTGATGCTGGTTTTTAAGGCAAGCCACAGCTGTTTATTTTGGGGTTTTCACCTCTCTGAGCACTTCTGCCAGAGGCTCAGTCTCTTGGTGAGGACGATGGAAAAATGGGATGAGAGTTGCAAGGAAACCACTGGTCCATATAGCCTGGAAAAGTTATCCTCCCCGGGGCATGGTCTGCGTTGCCAAACCCCGCTCTGCCCCATTTGTTTTGTCAGAGTCCTCTTGCAAACTGCAGAGGTTGTGTGTGGTCAGTTTGGCCTCTTGTGCAAGAAGAATTCCAATTTTGGGGGGAATAGCCTGTCTTGACTTCATAAGCATTCTCCTAATTTCCAGAACCTGTTTTTCTTATCAGAAAGACATGGATATATATAAATGTTTGCTCTCCACAGAGCAGTCCCGTTTGGGCACTAGCCAGGGGAGGTATCCTGCGTGTAGTGGGGTGTGAGGGATCAGTTACCCCAAAATACGTCAGGAAGAGTCTGACATCTCAAAAAGCAATGCAGAAACGACAGTGGTTTTAAATTCCTACGTTTCTTTTAGTTAATGCATATATAAGCAAGTCAATTAAAACACATTGGACTTATTTCAAATAGATAATCTAATTATCAGCTTGATTAAACCATATCAAGTGAACAGTTCTTGTAATTCGTTAGCTTTGTTTTAATCGCTGCAAAAGCAGTAGTAGCTTTAATTAAGAGCCTCAAAAGCGACAGACCAGTGTCGATTGTGTCAATGAGGGGTGTTCCAGCAAATACCTGATTGCAGGGAGGATCGAACTGCTCCTGGGTCGATGCTAATATGAAGACCGACTCTTTGGTGCCGATAAACAGAATCTTGATTATTTAATAAATACCATTAAATGCAAGGGATTGTCCTTTTCTGCCATTTCCAGTGCTCGGATACAGGCTTAATTAAATATCTTCCAATATCACTCAATTAGGCTGACGTTTTCTAATGTTTATAGGTTAGTATCACCTACCCGTGTCCTTTCTTAGCGTTAGACCCAGAGCTTCTTGTGTGAATACGTGCTCCTTCAGACTGCAAAATTGCTTAATTCCTCAAATGCCTGACACAAGCCTGCTGCAGGTCACTTGCTGAAGCTGAAATGCAAGAGTACAAAGACGTGGTAACCCTTTTGCTAGAAATGGAACAGGAAAACTAAAAATCGGATTTAGTTTGCTGGCTAACTCAGGAAGCCAACACATGGCTGAAGGGGCTCTCCAGGTGGTGCTGTCCCTCCCATCGCTTGCTTACTGAATACTTGGAGGCCATTTAGTAGTAAGCTCCTACTTGTGGCGTGGCCTGGGATGTACTCGTTGCGTGACTGTAGGTGAGCAGCCAGCCTCTGCTGCTGATGCTTTGGGTGAAGGCAATCAGCGGTTGTCTGCGTTTCTTCTGGGTTGGATGCTTCCTCCCCACCTTTCTGTGGAGACCTCTTGCGATGCATTGCTTGGAGGGAGCCATCCTCCTCCCGAGGCTGGCATGCCTTGTGCGTTTGCAGCAAAAGTTCCCATTTACGGTAGATCGGAGCAGGACCGTTTCTGTAATGTTCTACCTGGCTGGGAAAGTCCAGATGTGCTGAAGCTGCCCCGTCTGCCAGCAGCTTCCTTAGGGTGCTGGGTGTTGATTTGCTCAGCCGTGCCTTCGGTGAGGTGGTTCCTGTCCCGGGTACAGATTCTTAACTCTTTCTTGTTATATTTTAGTAATCTGTGTTGGTTTTGAAGAGTCATTTGACACAGTCTCTGGATGAAAAGTCAGGAATGACATACAGCTGAGTAATTCTTTTTCTTCCCATAAACGTATTTGTAGGGCCTCTCTGCTGAACATGATGATTCGGTGGTTTAATGTCCACAACATTTATAAAATGCAACTGTAGGGAACGACAAGAGCAGCGGGTAGCCAGGTTCTAACCTGCATAGGGATTTGCATGTATTTATTAATGTTGGCAGATCTCTGCTTAATAGACCAAGTTTACTTTTCATGTGAGTAGGTGGACTTTTTGTTTTCCTTTCGTCTAATTGTTTCAGAAAACGACAATGAAACAGCCTGCCTGTATCAACATGCAAGCAGGCAAATACCTGGGATTTATTTCTGCTGTACGCCCTGGACCAGCATTCAGATCAGCATTAGTAGATTTGATGAGAATTTGTAATGTGTTAGAAACAGCATCGGTGTAACAGAGAACGAACTTGGACAGGGAGCTGGGTGAAACAGCTTTCTGGTTGTACCCTGGTTTTCCCAGCTCCTGTGGCATTTGCCGTCACCGCCTTGCTTTTAATTACTGTCGTGTTCTATGGCTTAATATTAAACCACATCTCATTGCATCCTGTGTCTTAATTGGCTTAACTGGCCGTCACCCAAAAAAACTCTACTGTGTATAGAAACAAGCTTCCCCAAATATTTCCTAATTGGCAGTTGGTGCTTTGTGAAGAGATGGGTCCCTCTTGGCGATATTAATAGATGTTTTCTTCTGTTCGTTCTCAGGATTGGACATTGATCCTATGACGCATGCCCGGAAGAAACAACTTTTCCTTCTGAAACATCCAGCTGGTTCTGCTGGCCAAGCTTCATCACCAACAGGCAGCAGGAGGATGGACAGGACCGAGGCAGAGTGTGGTGAGCAAAGAGACGGAGATGCCACCGAGGCTCCGAACTGTGCGAGTGGGTTTGTGGGGACGAACAAAAACAAGAATTTGCACGAAGTGCGAAAGACATACCCACTGCGGAGACGTCTGCTCCCCTCGGTGAACAAAAAGACCTGCAAAGTGCTCCTCACCAGGCTGGAGGATGTGGCTGGATCTCTGTCAAAACAGACCCAGAGCTGTAAAAAAAAGGACCTTTCTAGCTGGATGGAGGGCTTGGGACCTGCTTTGTTCTCCGAACAAGTTCAGCCTGTGGGAGCAGGGAAGAGTGATTCATCTGGGGAAAAGTGCACAGCAACTTACCCAGGGACAGAGCAAGACCTTGATACTGCTCCTTCAGAGCCCAGGAAACGCAGGCTGGCCTCGCTGAATGCTGAGGCGGTGAACAATCTGCTTTTTGAACGGGACGATGGCTTACTATCTGGCAGGCGTTTTCGGAGGGACTCCGTTAAAGCTGTTGGAGACTGTACTGTTAAGAGCTTGCATTGCAAACCTGGTGACAACTGGCCTGCATTGGAGAAAACAGCTGTGAAAACAGGTAAAGGAAAAAACCGGCATGAGCCCAGTCAGAAATGCAATAGCTGTGACCATTCACTGGATGAGGTCTTTGATGATGGGACAAAGAGGGAGGATGGGGCCATCTCCTATCACCCCACCCCAAAGAGACTGGCCAGCCTGAACGCCGTGGCCTTTCTGAAGCTGACCCATGAGAAAGACCAACCCCTGAAGCAGAGGAGTAAATCGGATGGAGAGGGCAAGTCTGAGAACCACTGTTCAAAATCTATGCTCAAATGGTCCAAAGCCGGCAGGAAGAATTGTGTCAAATCCAAGAAGGAAACGGCTAGCTTAAAAATGGAAGGTCAGCATGGCTGGCGAGGACTCGCTGTAGGTGCTTTTGGGAAAGCAGAGCAGCGGGACTCCTCTAGGCTCTATGGGACGGCAGAGCCCGTCCCCTACGAGTCGTTGTCTAGCTCCTACGCTAGCACAGAGGGTTTCTACCACAGACTGCCTTTACTGATGGGTGGACAAGCTTCCATGAAGCCGGAGTATGGAAGACCCGGAGAGAAATCCCCAACCCCCAAACAGGAATTTCATCAGCCTTCCTTTCCCGTGCAGCAGTTCCCTCCCTTGCCTGTGCCCGGAAATCACACGGATTGTGGATGTGTCTATGAATCCTCAGATCTGACTCCGTTGAACGGGTTTTACGTTTACTATGGCCAAAGTGGATACAGTGGCTATTCTCACTGCTCCGTTTACCCCAAGGACGAGCTTTCACAATCGGCTACCTGCGAGGGGCTCTTGGTATCGCCCGGCTCCTTGCCATCAGGTGCTCATTTCCAGCCACTCCACTGGTGTAACTCTCCGTACTGTTGTGGAGAAGGAACGGCGATTAACAGCTACAGCGTCTGTGGGGTCGTGCATGTACCAGAGGGCAGGATCAGCAGCGTGCATGCAGGACGGAACAGCTACCCCTACAAAATGCCTTTTGCAGCAGGTAAGGTGCAAAGTACGAGCAAATCTCGTTCGGCGTTCCTAGGAGAAGAGGGCTGGCTCGGCACGGTGGCTAATGAAGGTGTCTCGTTGCCAGGAGGCAAGCTCCCTCTGCGCGTGGTGCCTCTCAGCTTGGCAGCTGAACTGCGGCTCGGAAAAAATCCGTGTTTCGCCTCCCCTTCCCCCATTTTTAGCCCTGAGGGTTTTTCCCACTGAAAGGTCTTATTGGTGTGGAAAGCACAGAATTGGTGAAAGGATTTGGGCAGTGAGAAGGTGACTCATGACTTGTCATGCTGGAGCTAACCGCTTAGCTTTGATCTGTGTAAAATGAGTGGTTTTTAGTTCCTACATGCTCTGCAAGGCTTCTCGCCATCCTGCTGAGCCACTCCAAGCAGAGGGTCTAAGGCACATCGGGCTGGGTTACTCCGCCGTCCCCAAAAGCTCGCTCCTGGGACTGACGCGTCCTTGCAGAGCGGTGTGAAGAAGCAGGCATTGCCTCCGTCATCAGGCTCTTACTGCTGCAAGCCGTATGGGGGATGCGGTCTCTTAAGATTTTATAGATCAGATCTGGCAGGGCTGTGTAGCAGTTCAGTTCGAGTCTACTGTTTGGACAGATGCTTGAATTTCACTGTGGTGGTACAAGTGCCAGGTACGCTGTTAGTTTGGTGAGTTGTGATCCCACCTTTGCTCCTAAAGAGTGTCGGAAAATGAGAGCAGGTGACTGTGTAAGAGGTGGTGTAGTTATCTGCCTGGCTCTCTTCGGTCCCCTGTCTGTTCTTCAGACTTTGTCCTCCACTGTGCTTTATCTTGGAGCTTTGCCTTTGCTATTGAAAAATATCTTTTGAAATATTTAAAACCGGCTTGTTGTGTGGGAGTTATCAGACACCAGTACGTTGTACAAAAGCCATCCTGTTAGCGCTGCCGGTCGCAAATGGTGCCGTCTATAGATGAGGCTGCTGCTTCGGCTGCTGGGGGTGTAAACGTCGGCCTTTCGGCTAACCGCCTGTTCGAGTTGGAGGCATGGCTTACCCACCTACAACAGGTTTGCAGGTAGGTGGATGAAGTTTTGGTTCAGTGCTCGGTTTGAGCGAGGCTTTGTCGTCTTCCGTTGTAGGACGCTGCTGAAACTCAGGAGCGTTTGGTTGAAGTATAATTTCCGTTTTCCCTAAATATCCCCACTGTCACGGTGCCGCTTCCTACGGTAGCAGCTAGACAGTGTTTGCTAGTGGCTTCAATGCTCTTTAAAGTTGAATTCTTGCAAGACAACTAGCTCAGCAGTGTGTTCCTGTCTGACAGTTTTCTGCGTAGTGCCCTGAGGTCATGTCAGTCTGCTTTGTTCCTGAAATTTTGCATGTCGGTGCCTTCTAACTTCATGCAACCAGAAGGATGCAGGCAGTGCAAACAGAGTATTTGTCAGAGTTCAGCCCTCCCTGCGAACTCGGTAATTTCTCATGGTGCTGGCAGGGGCAGTAGTGGTTCCAGGGGCATGTATTTACTAGCGGTGTGTCACGCTGCTGCTAAGGTCTTCCTCGGTATAGGTTTGTAAGTGGCAAGATAATTTCTTTTTCTAGCACATTTTTTGGATGCGGTTAAAGCTGACTGTAAGTATAAATGCTTCACTGATTCTGATTTCTTTCCTGTGAGCAACTTTGATTTTAAAACCCACAACACTGGAATAATTTAGACTTTGTTTTGCGGATTGAAGTGTCTAAGGAGGTCTCCTAGAATATTAACAGGGACTTAACGCTTAGGAGTTGGTTTTGATATATGTGTGCACCTCTGAAATCTCATCCTTCCCTAGAGCGGGTTATTTTAGAGAACTGAAGGAGTACTTTGGCTGGAAGCAACAGGCTTCCGTCTGAGAGAGCTGGCACGAGGGGATCTAGCTCAACGCATCGGTCGCATGCCTTGTGTTCTGTCTTATTTGGTGGCGCGTTCGAGGTGTTCATGGGGAAACATCGGTGTCTGGTACAAATCAAGGGATCAGGCTGTAATCTTGGGCAGCCGTGCGTGGGGGAGAGGCATTGCTTTCCCCGTCCCGCGGACGGTTTGCTGCATGCAGTGTGATGGTGGTGGGGACGCGATCGGCCAGGCTGCGAGAGGCTTTAGCCCCGGCGCCGGTGGAGGGGCTGGAAATGTGTGCGACCAAGGAAGGAGTCCCGGGGGTGCCAGCAAGGCCAGGTCTGCACTGCTTTCCTGAAGTTCAGTAGATACTTTTGTGAAGCTTCATCCTGCTTTAGTTCAAGCTTGAAAACTGCTTTTGTAAGCAAAATACCCAAGAGATGATTCACTGCTGTATGGGTCCTGTGCCTGCCAAGGCCAGGCAGGATACCTGAACTCACATCCTGACGTCTTGGCTCGCTGAGGGAGCTGCTGCAGCATTTGCTGCTCGGGGTCAGCAAAGTCTGTGACGGTCCATAAGCAGCCCTCATGCTTGCAGGCTTCTTTGCAGCCCTCTTAGGGAGGGTGAAGTGGGAGACAGGAGGCAATAATTCCCTATTATTGTGGGGGGATCTCCGCAGTTACTCAGCTGGAGCTTGGTGAATTCAAATGTTTTTTCACTTTTAGATTTTTTTGCAGCTCTGCAGCAGTGCAATCCCACAGATCTGTTAGGACATGCTCCGGTCTGGAGGCATCTCCTGAAGGTCGCCTGAAGCTGCCCTTCTTGTCACCCCAAAAAGCACGCTTTCTGATTTTAGGGAATACGGGTGCGTTGTATATTGGTCTGGGAGCTTTCTTC
>NW_010529186.1:13341-16103 GCF_000687285.1 Phaethon lepturus | reverse complement strand
CCTGCTGACAACAGGTAACTCAAATCTGACTTGCTCTTCCCAGACACGTTGGCCTGGGTTGAGGGCTTGTTTTGTGATTCCTGGAGTGGTATGAGGTGTTCTGGGTTGCTTTTGAGAGGCAGCGTCAGCCGACTTACTAACATGTTGTGGTTAATGCCTCTGCGTTAGGGACACGGTTTTGCCGAAGGCGGCAGCGTGCATCATCTTACGTGGTTTTGTTCCATGTGGTTTCTTTCATATTTCTGGAGTTAATTTGGAGAATCTTCTTAATTTTCCTTGATTAGTAGAATTTGGCTTTTTGAAAGAAGCTGGCTGCTTCTGCTAGTGTGACTTAATCCTTCCCATCATTTTGGTAAGCCTTTTATTTCTTTTATACATATTGACAGGCTGGAACTGCTTTGGACACTGGCCAGCCTTATGTCTATTACTGGCTGGCATTACTTTGGGGATTTCACATGGGTTTGTTGTAGTGCAGTGTCATCGGCAGCAACATATTGGAGCATTGCAGGCTTAGAAATTATCTTTGCTTTTAGAATCCGGTGACAATGCAAAACGAAATTACAACGTTAAGAGTCTTCACTGCTATAATGCAACCCAGGGAACTTCAGGGGAAAGTGGTGGTAGTTTGGGATAGTCTTGATTGTGTAGGCGTCTTATATTTCAAATGAGATTCATGCCTCTCTCTCTTCCCTTCTGTTAGAAGGTTGCAAGTCTCTGGACCAGCTGAACCTCACAATCCCCGTGGCAGGACACCCAGCATCACCTGCCCACCCGCTCTCAGGATGTCCTGTACCCAGCGTGCCACCGGCTGCAGAACCCGTTCCTCATCTGCAGACCCCCAACTCTGACCCTCAGACCATGGCCCGAGAATGTCCACAGAGCTCCAAGCCTCCCAGCGGCTCTAAATCTGGTCTCCGAAATACTACGGGCTGTCTCCACGCCTCTGACAGCAAAGCAGCGGGAGGTCATTCCCATCCAAAGCAGCAACGCATTAGCAGGCGCAGAGCTACCAATGGCTGGATCCCCGTTGGCACAGCCTGCGAGAAGGCCGTCTACGTTGTGGTGGGTATCTGTGGAGTGCTGGTATTTTTGGGTGTGTATGGCTATACCCATTTGTACATCTTCAGGGAACTAAGATCACGAAGGCTTGAGAGCATTTTGGGTCTCGCTTCAAGGAGGAGTCGGTCGCTAGATGCCATCTAGAACCTCTTGGACAAGCAAATAGTTAGTGCCTTTTGGCTGGGCTTCAAGGCCAAGCTGCTGTTGGCTTTGTTTTCCTCGTGTGCCCTGGTATTACCTTGCACAGCATGACAGGCACTTTGGAAAGGAAGGAGAACCTGCTACTCATGTGCTAGCATCAGCTGAAATGCCATGATGATGAATACTTCTGGCTTTGGCATTTGCAAGGGTGGCATCTCTTGCACCTGTGAGCCCATCCTACAGAGCGATCATCCTCCAACTTCTTCCTCCTGGGTGAGAGCAAACCTGTTTGAGAAAATGAGGGAGGTTTTAGCCTTGTTATAAGGAGCAGTTGTCTAAAGGTAGCTCTGCTGAGGGGGTGGTTGTTCTCACTGATGGTGTCTGTATCCCAGCAGGGATCTCCCAGAGAGCACAGGGGACTGAGACAGTATCCTGGCTCCCAGATGGAATTTTTCTAGCATCCAGTATCCCCCTTCTTGTAACTTATCTGGTGGCACGGCCAGTCAACTCCTTCAAGGATTTCTTGTCTGTACTTTCCCATGTGTTGTGTTCAGGGGCAGAGACTGGCTCCTGCAGGATGGGAGACTTCCTGCCAGAAAATTGAATTAACTACAGTAAAGTCCACTTCAATTGAGAGAGAAGGCAATATCCTTCATGTGATTAAAACACAAGAGCTGTGGACTTGAAATCTGGACCCACATGCTGTCTGGGAAGGCGGGACAAGGTGTGCAGTAAATGTCAGCAGCAAGGGCAGCTGTGGTCCAAGCGGACTCGTCTGTGCCGCCGCTTGGTGCGGTGGTATAACCTTGAGCTGCTGAGAGCATCATCCAGGACGGGTTTTGCAGCTGCAGCCCTCAGGGCTGTGTGCAGGTACCAAGGGCTGTGCGAGGATGAAGCCCGTGAAAGCCAGAAGACGGGCCTCTTGCATCTGTCGCTCAGACTTTGACACTTTGAAAAGAGCAGCACACTGTTAATCTCCTTAAGTCCTGGCATGTAATGCTTCCGATTTCGCCTGGGCGATCTGACAGGAGGTTAAACCCATCCTGCTCGGGCATTCTGAAATGAGTTTTCAGAGCAAAATAAAATAAAACCCCAGTTCGTAGTCCAAAAAGAGATAATTTTCTAATGTTAGAGAGGGTACAAAGGAAATGTTAGCAATCTCGTTAAGGAAAGCTTTATGCCGTGGCCTCCCTACCACTCCCTGCCCTGTTCCTGTGAAATATTTCATGCTGTATTTGTTTTCTTAAAATGTTTGTATCAGAGAAACACACAGCATTCAAAATATGCCTAGTTTTCTGTGCGTTTGAATATGAAGGAAATGCACACGTATGGGTAGGCAGATAAAATGGGATTTTTCTGAAGGTTGTTTTTTGCATGCAGAATTGAAGGAGCAATTGTTCTTTTAATTTGAAATAAGGTTATTAATTTCAGAAATACAAGCTTTTGTGAGACTTGCTGTCCCGCTGCTGAGCTGCTCCTTACTGCCAGCACTATGTAGGAGAAATAGTTGTGGGTTTGCTTTATTTGAAAACGATGGCCACGTATGATCTGCGAGCACTTGG
>NW_010529186.1:6490-13310 GCF_000687285.1 Phaethon lepturus | reverse complement strand
CCCTATGAATGCCCTACCCGTAGAAGAAGTAACTTGTTTGACCTGATCATTGTTATAAACCAACCTGGTGGGAATAGAGACGCTACAAGTGGTCTTATACTGTATGACTTCTCTCGGAGATCTGTTGGAGTGGAAGCACTTAGCTCATAGTAGGCTTAGGCAAGCTCTTAATTCACAGCGGGACCAAAGGAGTCTTGGATTGGGGTAGCGAACAATAAACTGACTCTCTGCTTGTACACTCAGGTTGCTTTGTTTTTTTGTGTGTGTTTTAATGGTGTAGAATGAACCGGAGCCAGCTGTTCGCAAGAGCTATCAGGCTGTGGAGAGAGATGGGGAGATTATCCGGGTACGCGATACTGTCCTCTTGAAATCGGGACCCCGGAAGAAATCTATGCCATACGTTGCGAAGATATCGGCTCTGTGGGAAGATCCCAAAACAGGTACTGTGCCAAAAGGGTATGTACTGCCTCTGTGCTTGGCAGACGAGGGTAAGCTGGAACTGGGGAGGTGATGGATCTCGGGAGAGCGGCAAGCTTGTTAGGGTACCCTGCTGCTGCCAGACCGGGTGATGAAGAGGAAGAGATGAGCTTTCATTCAGATTGTCCCAGGAACTGAAATACTCTTTAATCACTATAATCACTAGCCTGGGACTGCTAATCAAAATCTTCCTGGTCATGAAAGCACATAACATCTGCCAAGTGCCCATCTTAGCAATGATCTCCTTTATTATTTCATTGCAACAGACATCTCGGGCTGCTGTTTACCCAAATGCTCAACATCTGGGCTGGGAGTTGGTGTGGAGCATGGGCTTATCTGCAGGAGCTCTCAATGGGACCCAAGTAGAGGTGGTGGTTGGAGTAGTGTGGTTTTGATGTTAAGGTCCCACATCTGACTAGTGATACCTGCGCTAAGGAAGCTGTGCTAAATGTTGTAAAGTACGGGCCTTGCTTAAAAGGAAAAAAAAGTTATGTGTAAAAGAAGTGATCAACGTGTGGTGAGGCCCATCTTGGTCATGTCATCCTGTAACAGCAATTCTGGCATTAACCTGGGAGTTAAGGTGCAAGTACAGAGCTTTGGATGAGCATCTTTTCCAGCTTGCAGTGTGAATGGATACTTTTTTCAGATGGAAGGATTTGAATTTTTTTTATTTTGTGCCTAACTGGCATCGTTGTGACGATGTAACACAAGCAGAAGGAGGTGAAGGTGTAACAGAATAGCAACGTGACCGACTTCATACAGGTTCTTGCTGTAACAAAAGGACACCTAGTTCAGCATGAAATATTTATCATGGCACAGCTGCCTCTACGTGAGCGCTGTGGGAATGAAAGGGATGAAGCAGGAGGAGGAAGCTGGTTATTAGTGGGAAAGCATTATGAGAAAACTGAAGCTTGACATATTTTAATAAATCTTTTTCCAGGGGAGCTGATGATGAGCCTCTTGTGGTATTACAGACCGGAGCACACTCAGGGAGGCCGCAATCCCAGTATGCACCAGGTCAGCCGTCCGAATGCGAAACTCGGGGCGAGGGTATCCTGGCATGTCTGTATTTCTGCAGGAAGAGGGGATTAGCCTGAGTATCTCCCTGCGTTCCTGGCAGGCCTCAAACTCAGGGGGCTGAACTTCTGGTTTGAGTAAAATGGAGCTGTCTCTTGGCTGTGATGCAGCTGTTGCCAGATGTGTTGAGTGGTAGTGGTGTCCTATATATGGGCTTTTCCCCAACTTATTGTTATGTGTAGAAATTCTGGTCTGTAACAGAAGCTGCTGCATTCTTTACATGGCTGCCTCTGCTAAATTGTGATGTTTCTCCCCTTTAATCTGAGAAAATCCTCAGCATTAAGTGAAAAGTTGTTTTGACTGCTACCTTAGGAGTAAGGAAGAGCGAGTTTATACTGAGTCAAGATCAGATGCCTTTCCAAAAAGTGTATTCTAATTCGCTCAGAAATGCAGAGCTCAGTGCAAAAGCTCCTCCTGCAATTCTGCAGGACATTGGAGTACCTATATCATGTGCTGCTTTTTTATCATAAATTCCTTAATCTGCTTCTTAAACTCCAGAAACTTGTTTTGTGCAAAAACGTGGATGCATCATCCTTCCTCTGTATAGATTTATGATGAGAATTAAAGACTGACTCGAGGATGTTGTGCCAGTATAATAGAAGTTGCTTTTTAAAAGGAAAAACGTGTGAATCATTATGACTTCACACCTTGCTCTGCTTTGCATGGGCTTGTGTCGGGTGACAGAACAAGCTGTTTTTAAACTGGGAATGGAGAATTTATTGCTGTTTTCAACCCACCAAAATACTTGGTGCCTTTTTTCCTTTTTTCACTTTTTTTAAATAAAAGGGGAGGGAGTGGGTGAGAGCAGGACTGGGAAACAGCCGGGGAATTGTACCTGCCTGACTTGCAGGGCACAGATGAGTTTCTAAACCAAAATGTGGTAACTTGGAGTTTTCTGGTCCATAAATGAAGCATGACTGTATCAAGTTGCATTTTAGTGTTGAGAGAGTGCCAGTAGTCTGGCCAGGAGGAATTAAGCCGGTTTTTTGCATACCTGCTTAATTACACAAGACTGCAAATGAGAGAGTGCCATTTGGGCTGAGTAGCTGGGATGGGCTTGCCAAAGATGACTCAGATAGTTCTGATTTAAGGAGTAGACCAAAACCCCAACGTGCAGAAGTGAGGTGTGGCATGTTCAGTTTCTCTGATTAAGCATGTCCCCAAACGGTGACCCTTTTGTGAGTCCTTCCTTCCAGCCTCCTTCCCTGGGGCTGTGAGCAGAAACAAAGCCTGCAGGTAATGCTTCCAGACTTGTGCAGAGCATCCTTATTCCCAGAGATCATCTTTGCTGATCTAACCACACCTGAAATTCTTTCAAATGGCTCTGTCTGGGTTGCCCCATATCTAACCAATCCTGCCTGCTGCAGAGCCAAGTTTCCTAAATTACCCTGGGAAAAAAGGCTATTGCTACTTCCCTCACTAAACCAGCTTTTTTAATTGAATTGGGATGCGGAAAGTGGTGGATTTAGCTCTGATTTAGAGATGGATCAGAAAGACTGGTCATGTGTCAAAGGGTAGTAGTAAAGACAGCAAAGTGCTATTCAACCTCCGTTTCAATTCTTAGCTGTACAAATGGATTGGAAGGGTTTCCAGTACAGGAAAGGGAGAATGAATGAAGAACACCCTGAGGAGCTCGGAGGAACGTGTGGGTGGGGAGCACTCTGACCCCCTGCCTGCAGGAGCATTGCTCACTGGGTTTTCGGGATAAGGTCTGAAGGCTCTTTCCATGTGGAGTCTGTGCACAAAGTCAGATTTTGGATAAGCTGGAGCAAAGGCACCTCTTGCAGGGTTGTTTCTGAGCCTCTGCATTACCTCCCCTGATGTACTCCACCTTCCTCCCTCTTACCTGTCTCATTGTCATTCCCAGGCATTGCAATAGTGCTTTCAAAATGCTGCTTTTATTTTTTGCAGTGCAGCATTGCAAAAGCTCCTCTCCTGGGACACTTCTCGGCAGTGGCCACAAGCTGTCCGTCATCCCCGGGAGGAAGGAGGCCAAGTGGTGTAGCTGGTGGTGGCCTTGCTGCTGAAGTGCTTTTGTAACGTTGGCAGAATGTGTGGGACTTGGGCACTTGGCCTCACAAAGTGTGCGGGGCAGTGTTAAATGATGGTAGAATTCTTAATGCTTTGCTCACGTGATGCTGCATAAAATTCTGGTGCACACTATAAGTAGGCCCCAAAACACCTGGAAGGTGTCTGGATTACGTGAAATACTGGCTTTAAAGAGTATCCGCTATGAGCATGCTTTGATAGACTGCCCTTTAAGGTGATGGGTGAAGGTGTGGAGCTGGCCCTGCCTCCCTGGGGCTCCTGGCCAGCTGGGTGACCTCTTCTTTCCTGTCTTGCAGAATGAGATCTTTGCATCCCGGCATCAGGACGAAAACAGTGTTGCCTGCATAGAGGAGAAGTGCTACGTGCTGACCTTTGCAGAGTACTGCAGGTAGGTGGTGCTCTTAACTTGCTGCTGTTCCGGAGACCTTCATCTGCCTCCTGCTCTTGTCACTCCTTCCATGTCCAGCCGTCACCCAGCAGAACTGTCCCACCCTACACACTTTGGTCTGCTTGGAGCTGCATGAATTACACTCACTCTGCATGCGTCGTGGCTTAGCCTCAGCCAGCAACTTGGTACCACAGCATGTGGACATCAGTGGAGAACAGCGCGGGAAAACCCGTAACGTGGAGCTAAGAACTAAGCAGGACAGGAAATCATCCTGTATATCTACCCCCTGTGGCACATAGCAGGCTTTTTGGCTAGCTGTGGCACCTGAGGTACTTTTGTCAGTGCTGCTACTAGACACTAGTGTGTGTGCTTGCAGATCCGGGTGTTTTGGCAGCAGCATCTCTGAGTAGCGACTAAGGCTTTTACTTGTTAAGCTCTTGCTGATTGAATTGAAACTTTGTCAGTAAGAACTTCCGGGCATCCATATTCAAGACTGCCATTCTTTGATGGATGGATGCGCAGGGCAGAATGAAAGTAGGGGTCGAATGGATACACAAATCCATAATGCAAAACAGTGCTTTAAATCTCTTCAGTTTTGCTGGGTGCATCTTGTTGGCTGTGCAGCCTTACCATGGAGGGGATGTTTCAGCCCTAATGGACTCCTCTTAGTCCTCCTGCTCCTAGCCTAGGGCTCTGCTGTTTGAATTTCTAAAAACAAACTGCTCACAAATTCTTCATAAGCTGAATTTTGCTCTTTCTGTTGAAAACTCAAAGAAACTTCCCCCAAAAACCCACCCAAAAAACCTCAAAACCAACCAAACCAATGTTATGGTTTAACTCCAGCAGGCAGCTAAGCCCCACACGGCCACTTGCTCACTCCCCCCCGGTGGGACAGGGGAGAGAATTGGAGGGATAAAAGTGAGAAAACTCATGGGTTGAGGTAAAAGACAGTTTAACAGGTAAAGCAAAACAAGGAATCCATTCACCACTTCCCACCGGCAGGCAGGTGTTCAGCCATCTCCAGGAAAGCCGGGCTCCATCATGCGTAACGGTAACTTGAAGACAAACACCACCACTCCCAGCGTTCCCCCCTTCCTTTTTCCCCCAGCTTTATATGCTGAGCGTAATGTCGTACGGTCCAGAATGTCCCTCTGGTCAGCTGGGGTCAACTGTCCCAGCTGTGTCCTCTCCCAGCTACTCGCTGGTGGGGTAAGAAGCAGAAAAGACCTTGATGCTGTGTAAGCACTGCTCAGCAGTAACTAAAATATCCCTGTGTTATCAACATTGTTTTCAGCACAAATCCAAAACATAGCCCCGTACTAGCTACTATGAAAAAAATTAACTCTATCCCAGCCAAAGCAGCACAACAAACAAACAAAACCCTAAGCTTTGGATCCAAACAACTCATTTCCTTGCTAACAGCCCAGTCCTCTGGAATTCCTTCCTGTGGCAGGCTTTACTTCATGCTATTGTGGGTAAGGTCACCTTTGAGAGATGTTCCCTGAAGATATCCTGAATTCCACGTTTGCCTAAACAGCAGCCTGATGCATAAGCCTTTTCTGGGGCTAATTAACAAAAACGAGGCCAAAGCAGTAAAAGCAAAGTGGATTAGAATTATAGAATCATTAAGGTTGGAAAAGACCTTTAAGATCATCAAGTCCAACCGTCAACCTGACACCCATTCCCACTAAACCATGTCCTGAAGTGCCACGTCTACACGTTTTTTGAACACTTCCAGTAGTGGTGACTCCACCACCTCCCTGGGCAGCCTGTGCCAATGCTTGACTACTCTTTCAGTAAAGAAATTTTTCCTAATATCCAATCTAAACCTCCCCTGGCACAACCTGAGGCCATTTCCTCTCGTCCTATCGCTGGTTACCTGGGGGAAGAGACCAACACCCACCCACTACAACCTCCTTCCAAGTAGCTGTAGAGAGCGATGAGGTCTCGCCTCAGTCTCCTCTTGTCCAGACTGAACACCCCCAGTTCCCTCAGCCTCATAAGAGGGAAATCCCAGTTCGCAAGTCCTCGTAAGAGTTGTTCTCCAGACCCCTCACCAGCTTCGTTGCCCATCTCATTAATTGCAGTCATTTTCCATACTGTACGGCATCCACCAGTATAGAAATATAAACCGTTGTGCTGCTTCCTACAGTTCAGGGTGGGATCAAAAGCAATAGCGACTTCACACCCTCCTCTTGAGCAAGGCTTGATTCTGCTCTGCGCTCTTCCCCTTCCACCCCTCATCCTTGGGCAGCCAGGGTTGTGGCTTCTGGCGAGACAGACTGACGCAAACAGTGGAAGATGAAACAAGTTCGTGCTAACTCTTCTGATGTAATTGCATTGCAGATTTTGTGCCTTGGCAAAGCGTCGAGTCGAAGGAATCCCAGGCAGGAAAACTATTATGGTTCCTCCCTCGGAAGAGTACTCCACACCTCTGCACCGCAAGGTGCCCGAGGACACTGACCCCGAGCTGGTTTTCCTCTGTCGTCACGTCTACGACTTCAGACACGGGCGCATCTTGAAGAACCCGCAGTAACACCATTCTTCAGTCGGACCGCGGTGAGGATGAGCGGTACCGGAGAGCCGGCGGTAGGCTGGCGGTCTGGGACATCTGTGCGCTCTCGAAGCACACCTCTGCACCGCAAGGTGCCCGAGGACACTGACCCCGAGCTGGTTTTCCTCTGTCGTCACGTCTACGACTTCAGACACGGGCGCATCTTGAAGAACCCGCAGTAACACCATTCTTCAGTCGGACCGCGGTGAGGATGAGCGGTACCGGAGAGCCGGCGGTAGGCTGGCGGTCTGGGACATCTGTGCGCTCTCGAAGAC
>NW_010529186.1:5019-6436 GCF_000687285.1 Phaethon lepturus | reverse complement strand
TTTCCTCGGACTGAAAAGCGTGCGCAGGAGCAGATCCCTGTGGAGGAAGGCAGCAGTTGAAAGCACAGCACTTCGTTAAAAGCATAAATGAAAATATATACGTATAAAATAAATATATGTATATAGATATAGGTACTTGCATATGTAAATCTATATCTATATATGTATCTAGAGATGCATATATTGGGAGGGGTTTGCAGGGGATAAAAGCCAGTAAACTGAATCCAGAGCCATTGCTGGTGGGAATGGTGGAAAGGTGCAGGAGGGGTGCTTTGGTGCATTGTATGAGTCAAGCTGTGACAGTTCTGTGGTTTTCGTGCCCTGATGTGAAGTGTGAGGACTGAGACCAGTTCCTTGGCGAGCACAGGAGAGTCTCCTTTGTCCCACAGGACCGACTCTGAGGATTCCCCGTGGGTGAGAGCCTCTTCAAAATACAGCTGTTGCTTTGGAAGCTACCTGGATGCAGAGTGGCCTTGTGTCGTGCTTGGATAGGTTTTGCTCTGTCGGGCAGGGGTGGCCCCCGTTCTCCCTCATCTTTCTCTTCCCCTCGCCTCGCTGTTCTGTGATTCACTGCCGGGACTGGGGCCTGGCAGCCAGGCTTGGAGATCGGCTCCACCGCAGGGCAGAGAGGGAGCCGGCGGGATCGTAGGCTTTACATCCCAGCGCAGCGTTACGGAGAGCTGTGCGTCTGTCGCAGATGCCCTGACCTTGCCCCAGAGGATCTCGTGCCCCATAAAGCACAGTGCCAGCAGGCGTGTGTCGCTCTGAAGCTGGGAGCGCACAAAGTGGGCTCTGCTGGCGAGAACCATGTTTTCTTTTCCAAGTATTGCTCTTCCTCTGATGGCTTAGGGGGCTGTAGCGCTAGAAGTGGGTTTACTTTCTTCCCAGTTTGTTTTCCTGTAATGTTGTTTACAGTCCCTGCTTAACCCCATATGTCTTCAGTGTGAAGAAGCTAGAGGCTGGAGGCTGAAACGGCAGACCCTTTCCTTGAGTGTTTTTGGCTTTCTTAAAATTTTAACTCCCCTCCCCTTAACGTGACTGTCCTGACCCTGGGCGTACTGTTGAAGCCATCGGCAGCGCTGTCTCAGGGCTGCCTTGCAGCCTCCCGCCCTCCAAACTCATCCTGGCGTCCGAGCAAGCTCACCAAAGTGGCTTTGTGGCTCCTGAAAGGAACTGAGCATTGGGAAAGGTTCGCATCGACAAATGCGACCCCAGCCCCACAGATACTGCCTCTTGCCTTACGTGTTTAGATCCTGGACAAACGTTTATCTTAACGCAAACTGTTCGAGTTAATTCTAAAGCAAACCAAAGGACAGCGTAACAGTCCGTCGAGTCACTCACACCAAGCTGGGAGTCCATTTCTAGATTGCACTAACGAAAAGAAGGAGAATCGACACAGTCTCAGCCCACATTCCTG
>NW_010529186.1:4675-4994 GCF_000687285.1 Phaethon lepturus | reverse complement strand
GGCTGGAGTCGCTCGTTGAAACTAGGGATCTGCTTTTTTCCAGTCTTTTGGGGCTTTGGAACTCATGTTCAATGGTGGAAGTGTTCATACTGCTTTAATGTTGTCCTGTCAGTGGAAGTAGCACTACCTGTGCTCCCGGCGGACGCCAGTGCGGTGGGAACGGAGGGCTTGTGGGCTTGCTCCGATGGCTGCCCACCTGCCTGGCCTGGAGAGAAGACCCACGGCATCAAATCAGCTGCATGGAAATAGTTTGTTAACACAGGAGTTCTCCAGAGATTTGCTCTACATACCAAAGAGGGGAACGTGTCTAGAAGACGAT
>NW_010529186.1:0-4630 GCF_000687285.1 Phaethon lepturus | reverse complement strand
GCACCCGCCGCAGTGGGCAAGCAGGGCACACGTCTCCCTGCTGTCGGTGGGCTGATTCCTGCTCAGTGTCGCAGAGGATGCTGGAAGAGCCCTATTCATTCTTGCCTGCGCAGCCCAGGGGACAGCACCCAGCTCCGGGAGGTTTGATCCCAGGTGCGCAAGCAAGAAGTTGTGGGTGAAGCATCTTCTCTCATTTATACCTCAAGATACTGTTAGTGTCAAAGTAATTGCTCAGATTTCTCCTTAACAATTAACTTGGGCACTGGTGGTCTCTTGGAACGATGCGGTTGGGCTGCTGATACGGCGGGCGCTCCCGGGGCTCTCGGGTGAAAGTGCCACGGGGGTGCAAGGAGGCGCTGGAGAAAGCGGTCTCCACTACCGGCAGAGGCTATTGGGTGGCTCCCCTCCTCGGCGGGGAGGGAGGGCGCTGGAGAAGCGGAGCTGCTCCTGCCCGTCGCAGGAGAGGGGATCGTGGCCGCCCAGTGCGGCAGGGGAAGGGAGCAGCCGCGCCCTGGGGCCCTGGAAGGCGACGGAAGCCCTGAGTGCACACGCTTGGCTCGGTAGGGACTCCTTTGACACCCAGCCTGAAGCAGGCAAGCTGCCTGCGGCCACCTTCCTCTAGCAGAAGTGCCATCGGACGCAGGATGCTTCAAGACCCGCCTGCCAGGCAAACCCTGAGCATTGCTGCACAGTCAGGGAAGGGTTTGGAACCCAGCCTTGGAAACCACAGTAACTCGCTGAAACTCCTTCTTCTGACCCCTCTCCCCCCACCCCGCTCCCTCCTTTTTCCCGGCTCCTCTCCAGGTAGAAGAGAAATTGTACTTGCCCTGGGTCTGGAACAGGCTTTGGCCCGTGTCTGGAGAGGACGAATCCTGACTCTTCTCCTGTTAGAACCTGCTTCAGGCCAAGAACATTGTTCGAGATTCACGTGGTTGCTTATGCTGTTGTGCAAACAGCATGTAAATGAATTGAAATGTCTTATCCATAATGAAAATATTTCATGCTTTTTTAATCTATTAGATATGGAAATATTTTTTGAAGCTGAAAATGCAGTCCGTAGAATTTAAATTGAAACGTAATACATGTAAAATATATTTTAGTTGATAATTTTGTAAAATGCACTTTTTTGTGTCTCTTCCCTGGTTTCCCAGATCTGTATTTCAGTGTTTACAGATGGAATGAGAACATTCCCTATACCCTGCTTCTGTGAGAAAGATATATTAGAAGTAATTCTTAAAAAATAAATTTGAAAAATCGTATTGATTTAGAAAACAATCCAGTGCTGCGCTGTTCTTCTCTTCCTTGCCTGAACTTCCCACTTGGACCCGTTGGGGTGCCAGAGTTAGAAGCGCTTAGCAGGTGCCAATGCGGGAGCAGACGTGGGTGCTCAGGGTCTTGGG
This sequence comes from Phaethon lepturus, assembly GCF_000687285.1. NCBI lineage: Eukaryota > Metazoa > Chordata > Aves > Phaethontiformes > Phaethontidae > Phaethon > Phaethon lepturus. Next base: position 3,230 of record NW_010529186.1, on the reverse strand, counting down.
GTGAGCGATCTGAACGCAGCCCAGAGATGAGCTGCTGCTGGGTTTGCCAGTGAAAATGGAGCAAGTGGAAGGAGGATCAGCTGGGGGTTGATGTCTTTTTTTTTTTTTTTCTAATCTGATCTTGACAGCTGCTGTCATAGGAATATTTAAGTCCCAATCTGAAGGTGTTGGTGGCAAAGCTTGTCTCTGCAAGGCTTGGTGTATCGGCCCGTGCTTTAAGAACCCTGGAAGGAAGCGTTTTGAAATGTTGCTTTTTGGAAAAGCGTCTCGCTTGGAGCCCTGTCTCTAGAAGCCAGCCGACAGCTCGCTTGGTGGCATCGCCATCAGTCCCCCGGCCCCGCGGCACCAAGCGCTGCGCATACCGGGGACGGGTCCGACAGCCGCGCAGTCCACACGGACGTCCCGAGACGGCAAGGAGGAGCCCGAGTGGGAGCAAGAGCGGAGCGGAATAAAATAACCTGCTTAAGATCAGGCAGTGGGGCCGGCACCTCTGTGAGGAATGGAAATGTCTGCGTTTAAACACAGGTGAGAGCTGTCTGCAGGCGCTGAGCTCTTGGGGTGCAAGGCCAAAGCTGCTGGCACGTGCAAGAGGCGTGCAAAAGGATTGCAAGTGCTCTTGCGCGCTCGTCCTCGTGCTTACGTGGTGCCTGGATGATGGCCCAGCGGCTGCCCGCGCGGTCCCCGGCAGTTGCTCCTCTGGAGCTGCTTCACAGGCTCTGTGCAGGCTCCACGAGCAAAAAGGCTTTTTCAAGGTTTCCTTCGCGGCGCTAAGCGAACGCAGGGGGTTCCCTGCCCGCAAGGGAATCTCTCCTCTTAACAATAGAACGACTTCTGGAAAGCTCCTCGCATAGCCGGGAACCATCTGGTCCAGCCTGGCTCCCTCGGCTGTAGTTAACTCTGTGTTTTGACTGCCTTATCTGTTCTCTGCAGCGCTCACCGAAAGCCTAACGATTTCTAGCTGCCTCCCCGTTTCTAGGAAAGGCTCCTCGTGGGCTTCCATGATTCTCACCCCCTGCTGAGATGGTGTGTGCCGCTTCCTGGGGCTGCGGCCCCTCTTCTGGTGCTGCCTGCGCTCGTGCTGGGGATGCTCGGCACGGGCGGGGAAGGGCCCCGCCACAGGCTGCTCTGCTGGGGCATCGGGGAATTCGCCCCGAAACCGCGGTGACCTCGGTAAGGGCTCGGTGCCCTTCCCGAGACCGGGCTGTGCTGAGCGTCCGCATGTGGGTGGGTGCCGAGGGGCGGGAGGCGATGCCGTTTAGTCCTTGGCTGGGCCCTTGGAATTGGCTATTTCTATAAATGATGCCGTGTATTAGTTAGAGCTGGACCCTTGCACGCCTGGGGAGGGAGAGAATGAGTTCTGGGAACAAAATGAGCAGGAAGAAAAAATAATGTCTGTTACCGACGCTGAATTAGCTCCGAATTATAGAGAGGGTGTGAGTGGCAAGCGTGGCTTGTGGGATGAACGCAGACGGGCTGGGCACGGTAACCGTGTCCGTAACGCGCGCCCGGGCTCCCGCGGAGCTGTGCGGCAGCAGAACGGGGTTTTGCAGCATCTTTCACTCCCGCGTCGCCTTGAGCGGGAGATTTCTGCGATTGTCCTGTCAGGGGAGCGGGGCCGTGGGCGCAGGGAGCTGCGACCGCCACTCCCACGCTGCTTTAGCCGCTGTCCCCTCAGCCCTGCCAGCTTCGTAGCCCGGTTTTAAGTTCCCGTTTGGACTTCTTCACGGGGCCGGGGTTTTTGCTAGAGAATCCCTGCCTTCTGCTCTCTGCGCCCGTCGTGTTGAATGAGGAGCCTTGTCGCAGCACAGCTCCTCACAGGGACCGGCAGGGGGGGTATGCGCCAACCTTAAACCTGGAGAAGCAGATAAAAACGAGAGGATTCAGGCTGAAAAAAGAAACCATCTTGATAATGAAGTGTATTAAGCTGTAAATTATCTTCCCAAAGGGAGTAAGGAGCTCGTCCTGTGACGCTTGAATTTGCAAGCCAGTGTGGGCTCAGTGGGCATGGTATTCCTGACCTCGTGGCCTTGGGCTTTTGCTGAAGAACTGATTTCAAATTTTCCAGTTGTATTTAATGCAATTTGGCTGCCCAGAGGCATCAGTAATGTGGGTGCCAGAAACGGAGCAGACGCCGGCGCCCTGTGCGTGCCGCACGCCTCTGGTCAGCTCCGGTGCTTTGCGGGGTAGGGACAGTCTCTCACAGGGGTCAATTAAACAGAAAACTGAGAAAAAACTTTTCTGTCCCAGCTCTTCCCGCGTGGCGAGCCGTCGCCAAAAGGATAATCTGTGGCGGACTGAAAAGTTGGGATTAATGTCAAACAAAATTGGATTTACTGTTGAAATCTGCTACCCGGGGGAGCTGTGCTGAGTTGTATCCAGCTCTCCTGTGTCTGACGTTCAACAAAATGCTCTTGTCCCGTGCCTGACGCTGCCGGGGACGTTCTGCCGCCACGTTGGCGGAGTCCCGCTGGCCACGGGGTCGTCCTTGGAGGTGCCGCCCTGCGCCAGCGCTTGGCTCACCCAGCGCTAAGGCAGAGAGGTGTGTTGCCCGCCCGAACCCCGCACCCCTTCGGCCGGCTGAGGAGCTCGTGCTGGCTCCACGTCTGGTCTCGATGCGCCAGCGGTGATTAAGGTAACCGGAGGAGCCAGCCCGCTGCGCCGCATCTCCCCTCGCTCCCCCGCGCGACGTTGGGAGGTGGCAGAGCGTCGCCAGCCTTGCGGGAATTGCGGGGGGGAAGGTGGCACTTGGGGTGCTGGGACGGAGCAGCCCGGGTAAGGTTTGGGCAGCGGGACAAGCATGCAGGGTGCGTGGGAGATGTCCGAAAGCACGTGCTGAGCTGCGGCAATTCAGTCCTTTGAGAAGCACGGGACGGTTCGGCCACCTTACGGCTGCGGTTTCCTGCAGCCTCGGGGATGCCGGTGTGGCTCGTCGCTCCGTGGCTTGACGCTTCGTTTTGGAGCGGCCCCTCTTGCCGGGGCAGGTGCCAGCTGGGCTCCTGGCGGGTGCTGCGGGGGGGCTTCCCCACCAGGCTCCCCGCAGCCCGCAGCCAGGAAAACCCGAAGTGGCTTTCAGGACTTGCTCCGGTTGCCAAAGCGTCTTCCTGCCAGGAGCAAAAGCCACGAGCTCCCGGTTACATTTAACTGCTGCTTCAATGCCACTAATTATAAGTGACTGTAATTGTGCCAAAATTCATCCCAGCCCAGGGACGGGAGCAATTCGGACTGTCGTG
>NW_010529185.1:517-1131 GCF_000687285.1 Phaethon lepturus | reverse complement strand
CATCCATCGTGTCCCCCCTGCCCTGGCCCAGAGCTGCCCAACCCTCCTCGGGCTTTGCAAACCCCCCAAAAGAGAGAGATTCCCCCCCAAAGGTGGTGACCTCCCCTGCCCCACGCCCTGTCCAGCCTGTCCTGTCCCTGCCGTGGGTCCTGCCCACGTGCCGGCGCTGCCTGGGATGGAGGCAGGGGCAGGCTTGGGGACAGGGGGTCCCCTGAGCTCAGTGTCCCTTGCAGAGGGTGACAGCGGGGCCGTGGTCGTGCAAACAGCCCCGGGGAAGGTGGTGACACACCGGGGCGGCACCATCATCCTGCCCTGCCGGTACCACTACGACGTGTCCACCCACGACCCGGCTGAGATCCGCCTCAAGTGGACCAAGGTGACGGAGCCGATGGCCTTCGTGGACGTCTTCGTGGCACTGGGGAAGGCGCGGCGCGCGTTCGGCAGCTACCGCGGCCGCACGGCTCTGCAGGAGGACGGCTTCGGCGACGCTTCGCTCATCATTCGCAACGTCACCCTGCAAGACTACGGCCGCTACGAGTGCGAGGTGACCAACGAGCTCGAGGATGACACCGGCATGGTCAAGCTGGACCTCGAAGGTAGCGGCATGGCTATGC
>NW_010529185.1:0-374 GCF_000687285.1 Phaethon lepturus | reverse complement strand
CGACCCCGGGTGTCCCCGTGTCCCGTGCGGGATGGCCAGGACGCGGTTCCCGGCGCTGCGTCCCAGAGCGGGGCTCGCTCCCGCTGTACGGCTGGTTGTTTTTCCTGGCGCGTGCTGTGGTTTATTGCCTCTGTTATTGGCTTTTATTGTCGCTCCAGGTTTACAGGCTGGCAGCTAATAAACGCTGGAGATAGATAGCGGCACGGCCTCGTAAAGCACCGGCGGGGACCGGGACGCGGCAGTTGGTGCTGTGCGCGGCTCCAAGCCTGCCGGGACAGGCTGCTGCGGCTGGGGATGCCAGGAAAGAGGGAAAACCCTTTTTTGGGGGGCTCAGGAGGCACAGCAGCGCTGCTCCGGCTGGGACGGGCTTTCTC
>NW_010529184.1:4698-9673 GCF_000687285.1 Phaethon lepturus | reverse complement strand
CGCTCGTTTCTCTGTGACTTCCAGACATCCGACAGCTCGGTTGGAGCTACCGCTACGAGTGGGCTGACGGATGTCCGGAAATCCAGGCACGGGGCCAAAGTCCACGAATTCTGGCTGGGCAAAACTTCCAGGCTGGGAAACCTGGACATATGGGAGCCCCAGTCCGTGCCGTTGCAAGGCTGAGCCAGGCGGGCGGCAGGACCGGGATGGTCAGGGCTGTATCTATTTTCAGCTCTGTCAGTACCAGGAGGTAAACGTGTATTATGTAGTGTAAAAGGGTAAGCTGTTTTGGGGATTTGTGGAGAAGACATCAGTGCAGCATGCAGGCGAAGATTATATTATGATTAATCAAGTTAATGTACTGTACGTTGTTAACACTAAAATTTTTCAGAAGAGGCGTGTCCAGTTTGCGTGTGTGAGGTTTTATTCCTCTTGATTAGAACTGGAAAATTTCCTACAAAACATATGATTTTTTTTTCTTTCTTTCTTTTTTTTTTTAAATTCCTCTGACTCGGTGAGGTATTTTGTTCCGTAGCTCTGGCAAGCCTTTCTGCACAGCTCTTCAGGCTCCTTCCCCAGCCTGGACCAGTCTTTCGACAAGGCGAGGGCCCGATGCAGAGGTTTTATTCCTCTTGATTAGAACTGGAAAATTTCCTACAAAACATATGATTTTTTTTTCTTTCTTTCTTTTTTTTTTTAAATTCCTCTGACTCGGTGAGGTATTTTGTTCCGTAGCTCTGGCAAGCCTTTCTGCACAGCTCTTCAGGCTCCTCCCCCAGCCTGGACCAGTCTTTCGACAAGGCGAGGGCCCGATGCAGCAAAGCCCAGGGACTGCGCGCGGTGCTGCCTGCCCGGAGCAGCCCCTTGGAGGCCAGTGAGACGCTGCAAGGCTCTGCCCTGCCGCAGGAGAGTCAGTCCCCGGGAGACGGGGGACGTCAGATGGCAGGAAAGCGTGGCAAGGCTGCCGGATGAGAGACGGCAACGGCAGCTGATAGAAACTCTGGGGTGTTTTCCGTCCTTTATAGCAGTCCTGAAGTTGGCCCCATCCCTTCTGAAATGAGCACTGCTGGCTAAGCAGGTCACGGCACAGATGAAGTACCCCACGTGCATTTTACTGTCAAAGCATCGATGACCTCCAAGTAGGTAGAACCGCATCATCCCACTCTCCGTCCCAAACCCTGCATGTGCTCAGAAGCAACAATTTTGGGTAGAGGGCTGGGATGAGGCGCTTTTCTTGAAAACTCGTCACCCAAACTTCACCCACCCTTGTGCACATGCGGAAAGAGGCACAAACGGCCGGTCCGGCGGGGGTCCCCCGGGAAGGTGACCAGGGGCGCTGGGGACGGGGAGTAGCTTTGCCACGTGGATCATCTATCAGGCCCCGGACAACGCCTTTCAATGGGGATTTAATGATGATGAGCAGCAGACCCCTTCCTGCTTTTACGCCGCCCCTGGGAGGCTGCGGAGAGACAGGCTTTCACGGCCAGCTTGCACTTTCCCTGACCCTTGAACCTCGGGGCCAGCACTTTTATGGGGATGAAGCGGCACAGTTCCTGTAACCTGCCTTGGGGGCCCTGAAAAATTAGACTGAATCAAAGCAGAAAATGAGTTTTCATTTATCTTGTGATGATGCACGAGGTTACATGAAAGACAAATAGCTGCTTCTGACTCTTCCTTTATCATTGTCACTGCAATTAATAGGCTGTGGCCTTCGTTACTGTGTTAGTACTAAAGAGACCGCGGGCCCCGGGGGACGTTAACGAGAGGAGAAAAGCAGTCCAATCTTCTAAAAGTTCTGTCATGTTACGATATGTTAACCTGTTTCTTTTTAACTTGCTGTTCAAGTGCCGGTGACTCAGCCGGAGGAGCAGAGCGTTGACGTTGCCAGAGCTGATCTGCTGCCGCCATCAGCGGCGTCACCGGTCCTGCTCCCTACGGCTGGGGGGGGGGGGGGGGGGGGGGGGGCGGGGGGGGGGGGGGGGGGAGCCACTCTCCATCATTTATCAGCAGTCCTGGTTAACAGGGGAGCCTTCAGCAGCGCCCACCGCGCTGCGGTGGCTGTTCCCAGGTGGGGTGGTCCCCAGGTGGGGTGGTCCCCAGCTGGCACCTAGGTCAACGTGCAAGTTTGATGTTACCATTGGGATGGTGGGAATTCAAGTTTTCTTCTCGGGGCTGGCAGCCCTCCCCAAGGCAGGACTATTTCGAGCATGGCTGACACAGGCGGTCCCCGGGGGTATTTCGAGCATGGCTGTCACAGGCTGTCCCGGCGGTGTAGCTGTCCCCCAGCCCACACTGCTGGCCGTCGCTTCCCACGCTTGCCGCAGCCCTCTGCAGCAGGGCCACCTCCACCCCATCCTCTCCCAACGCCCGCATGGCCTCTCTGCTCACACCACGGCCATGAGACACCTCCTCCCCTTCATTATACTGCATCCCAACCATCAAATCCCCATCCCGACGGAGTTAAGAAAGCAGTCGAAGTTTTTCCCACCATCAGTTACACAAGACGGGGAGTCATCTGTCACCCGAAACACGTGCACCACCACAGATCTTTTCCCACCTCATAAAAGCAGATGAGCCGTGTGTGTGCGCGCTTGTGCGGCGGCTTCGGCTGTGTGCCGAGAAGGATGCTCGAGCTGAAAGCTGGTCCGGGCGACACAGCCGAGCCTGTCCTCCTCACCGGCTCCGTGTTGCCAAGCCCTGTGTGATTTATTCTGCCTCTTAGTACCGTCTGCCTGGTCTTCTGCGTGGTGCCAAGCGCCCAGAACCGGCTCAGATTTTCCCATTGCCAAGGATGAGGATCCCAAGGGGTTTCCAACTCTCCTGTCCCATCAAACACCCCCAGGGTCAGCATTGCCTTCCCCAAGGCTGCAACGCCAGGGAGAAAGCTTCTCACTTCACAAAATAGCTGCAAAAGGAGGAGTACAGATATCTGTGTGATACCACAGAGCCGATACTGTGTGGGACCTGCTCACAAATTCCCACGCCAGCGACAAGCCTGACCAGGGCATCAGAAAACCCCGAGCTTCCCCGTTACTGGTTTTCTCAAGAACTGCTCCGAGCATCCTTTGCTCAGGCCTGGAATAAAGCCCAGCGTTACAGACCAGGCCTTCCCTAGCCCAGGCTGCTCACCTGAGGTGCTGACCCTGCTCCGAAATCTGCTGAGCGGCTCCCCCAGGACCAGCTCTGGGACCTGTGTTCACACCTAATCTGAAGCCGAGCCACTTTGGCTCTCCCCTGCTGCTCCCTCCAGCTGCCGGGGACAAGCTGTGGGGCAGCCGGACTGGGACCAGCGAGAACCAGCAATCCCTGGAGGGAGTTACAAAGCAGAAGAAGTCGCTGGGATTCGAGGTGCAGAGTCAGACTTCTCCCCCGCCTTCCATTTGAGCCTCCAACACGTTTGAAGCTCTTTATACGTATGTGAGACAAACTCGGCTGTATAATTAGAAGCTTAAGTAAATCTACTCCAAATTTTCAGAAGACTTTGTGGGCTTGTGCCCACATTAACTCAGGGGGTTCCCATTCAAAGCTAACTCTGCACTGCAACCTGGTTTTGACCTTTATCATTAATTTTTGGTGTTAAAACACTTCCAAAGGCTTTGGCGTAGCCTATTCTTATGTGATTGCGGCAGTATTCTCTTTAATTGGTGCTTTTTGAGGTTAATTGAAAAGGAATCCATGATTGGCAAATCAAAATTAAGAGAAATTTGTAAGGATTAAAGTTGTCCTGAAACAGTAGGGAGAAAAATTTTTGTCTGGGAAAATGAACTTGCCACGCTCGTGTTGTACGTTCCCTGTCCTACGACTCGGGTATCCCCACACCCTTAGCTCCTGTAACTGCAAAATGAGGGGCCGTGCAGGGGCTGCACCAGCCCGGGAAGATACTACGGGTATAAAGGCTCATTTTAATCTAAATGCAGTTAACATGCTCAGAGTCATTTGGGATAAATGGGATACTTAAGGGCACCTGATGGCTAATCTCTGCTATGATATCTGTGGAGGAGGAGGAGGAATAATTTAGACCGAGGGTATTGTACTGCTCATGAGTTATCCCCTCTCTCCCATCTAAGTGGAACTAATTGTCAGCAGGATAGCTGGGCACACTGGTGGCACCTCCTGGTCCTGAGACATCTTGCCAATGTTCTCCAGCTCCTCTGCCGAGGCATTACTGAGCCCATTCTGCAGATGGGGAACTGAGGCACGGAGCATTGCAGTATAGCTTTCAGATGGTGCTACAGGGCCTCGGAGCTCAGACTCCTGGTTCATTTGCAGGCAAGAGAGCCAACGTGGTAGAACAAGCTGGAGAGAGTGGCTAGGCAGCTTGCTCGCTGGCAGCGACACCCGGGCAGCGGGCAGGCTCCGACCCTGCCGCTCCCCTGCCTTCCCAGAAGAGCAAGGAACGTTTCTGGGGCTTGTACAGCAGGGCTCAGTCAAGAATCGCTCGTGTTTCTAAAGTTAATTAGAGACATTTTTTACACATACTTTTAGATGCAGATTCTAGGCTTTGCACCTCTCATCCTGCTGAGGCTCTTTCAAGTACCAATTTCTTGATCTGCACTTGAAAAACATCGCAAATTATCAGCAGAATCAAGAAAGCCAAAAGATTTTCAGCTGATTTTCCACAGCCTTTGTTCAGCGCAGACTTGGCAAAGCCCTGGCTTCTAGTACTGCTGCTCCCCCATGCCACTGCTAGAGCAGGAGTATCAACAGACAAATATTCATTACACCAACTGTTGCAGCATGGGTTTGGGGGAAACACGAGGTCATATAAGTGTGAAAACATCGCTCGTTCCCGAGTCCTGACCCCTCTGAACTCAACAGCAAAACTCCCCTTGACTTAATGGAGCCGGGATTTCGCCCCTAGATGGCTCTAGGATATAAGTTGTTTCGGGCTATGCTGAGGAATGATTTGCAAATTCCGTTCCCTGTTTGTATCACAGCAGCACCTGAGGGTCCGGGTATTTCCTACAGAGGCTGG
>NW_010529184.1:4326-4667 GCF_000687285.1 Phaethon lepturus | reverse complement strand
CCGCCCCCAGAGCGCCTGCGTAGCCTGTGCCGCTCGGTGCCGTGCACGGTGTGATGCCCCTGCGCGCGGCACGGAGCCCCCGGCAGCGTGGGAAACGCCAGAGACCAGAGAAGAGCCTCGGCAGCACCGGCGAGAACCGGGGCGTTGGTAAGCTGCTCTCCTGAACCAGGACAAAACCTCGGTTAGTTACCGTAAATGACCCCCCAGCTCTGACGTGCTGCGGGTGCCGTAAGCAGCAGGGCTGGGTTGGAAACGTGGTTCTTGGGGTTAAGAGCAAACACACCGATGTGTCGCTTTGGATCGAGAGATGTGTATGGAAAAGTGACGGATCCCGGGCTGGG
>NW_010529184.1:0-4261 GCF_000687285.1 Phaethon lepturus | reverse complement strand
CCTCCTGTTCTGCAGGTGACGCTTTCTCTGCCTCCTGGTAATTGAAACACAGATGATATGGCCAGGATATCCCTGCCCGCAGAGACGCGTCGCCCATTTCCGCCCCCGAGATGAAAAGTTTAACCACCATTAACGGAGCGGTGGGGAAAACGTTGCCATATACATGCCATCACATATTTACGACGCTTGAAAAAAGATCAATAGAAGCTATATGCACGGGTCTATAAATTTAATGTAGCATGATCATTTAGTATCAGTTGTTTCTTAGATTAATAACACAGGGACGGGCCGGATTCCTGAAACATAATAAAGTAATGCTGACTTGTTACGCACCATACGCCTTGAATTGCCTCCATCGCCCTGGCCCTTTGCTGGATGCTGCCTCGGGCAGCGAGAGGGACTCACCCGCCGGGCTGCCGGTGCCATCCCGGCATTACCAGAGCCAGAGCCGGCAGCAGCCCCGCCGGCGCTGACGGCGCTTTCTTGGCCATGACCGTGCACAAGCAGCAAGCGAGAGGGAAGAAACTGTGCCGTGAAGATGCCCCTGCTGCAAGTGCCACAGCCGAGGGACGAAGCCCTCCAAGCAGAGCGCTCGCGCCCTCCAGCCCGCCCGAGGCACCAGCGCGCAGCATCCCCCGCCTGCGCCAAAACATCCCCGCCCGTCTCCACGGGCTGCGCCGGGGCCAAGGACCGGCTCTTCACATTGACCACAATATGTTATGGTTCAGTGGAAGGACCTTAAACTTACAGACAAGGACAAGGCAGTAAAAGATGAAGCACCTGAACCCCCCATTTCCAGATTACTAGACCCCAGGTGTGTGCTAGGGAGCAGTTAAATTTCATCATTACCCTTTCTTCTATGGTATTTTTTATAGTCCTTTTTACTACTGGCACTAAAGGTGCCGGACGCATCCCAGGAGCTAAGAGGACATCACTCGTCAACCTGACTGCTCGCTGATATAAAAAAATGACAAGTCCTGGCTTAATCTTTCTGATAACTGTGTTCTGCATGGCCCATCCATCTCCATGGAGGAGTTTTGGTGAAGCCGGAAGACAAGAACATCACAGCATTTAAGAATGAAAAATTAAGTGCCCTTTTTGAGCACAGCATGGAGCTTATTACCGCAGAAGTGTTCGCCTGCTACTCCTCAGGTTGTGTGTCTGTGCCGGCACTTGTCTGCAGCAAAGCTCCTACTTTCAGCCTGTAATAATTTGGCCGCAAACAGGAAAACAGACCGACCGACTGACGCAAAAGACCTACAAATTCAGAGACCTCTGACTTGGAAGCAGTCGAACCCAGGGGTGCAGGGACACAACAAGCCTGCCTACGGACTTCCAAACCACTGCTGGGGCTCTGTGTCCCCTCGCAGCAGCAGAGCCGTGCAGCCAGCTTGCAAGTGCCTCACAACAGGTTTCCTAAAGCTCCAGCTCCTGGATTCAGGGGAAAATAAGAAAGTTTGATATATGTGTAAAACTAGTGGTCACGGAGGGAAGTTTTAAAATCTGAGCCTCAATAGCTTAAAGCAAATGCAGAAAGCCCCTAAAGTTATCATTTTTCTAGGGTTTTTTTTTCATTCTGCAAGTTGGCATTGCTGAGCTTTACCCTGATGTGCCAGTTAGTCCCCGAGACCTGGGGCAAATAGCTGCAGCCCACTCAGCTCCCATTCGCTTGAAGACTTTTGAAAACACAGGCTCTAGCCACAGATACTATTGTATCAGAAATCAGGGTTTTTTTCATTAATCTTGTGCCTTCTCTATTTGGCTGTAGTGCAGCAATGCCAAAGAGCAGGTGGAGATCTGCAGCCCCAGAGGCAGGACAGCATCTCGCTGCCCAGCTCCCTCCCATCCCTCCGTCCATCCACAGATGTTGCGGCTTCATGTGAACTGGCAGAACAGCAAATTGTAATTTAATTAACTCTTAAGTGTTCCTGTAATCCAGGCTGACAGGGCTCCCCCAACCCTTTGGTTCAGGAGTCCTGTCTGCATTGTCTCGTTTGGCAAGCCAGGGGGATTGTTTGAGGAGCCACAGTTGATTGAGTCGTCTTGGAAGGATGACCTGAAGCCCCTACGCTGGAGCGTGGCCTCCCACCACCCTCCAGCTACGCCTGGATGCCAGCACGCCCTGGCTTGTAGAGGCCCAGACTGGCTTGTTTTAAGCCCTTACCGTTAATTTTAAGCAGTCAACTGAAACCAACTTTAGCAATGGGGAAGCAGCCAGATGGATGGTCTCGGAGAAGGTCCCTATCCTGGCACGGGCAGGCACCGAGCTGCAGGAACCACCTTCAGGGAGAGGAGAAGGGCGTTTGCAGCAGCAGTCGCTAAACCCATAGCTTCTCCGTGCAAGCGCCCAGATGAAGAGCAAGGCAGCCCCAGCTGAGATGGTCGCCCGATGCCCTTAGGGCCACTCTGCCGCTCTAAGCCCTTCCCCACGTCTTTCACCGACGGCACTGGTGATGGGAGGAAGAGGGGCTTGGGTGCTCCTCCCAAGGCAGAGCCGGGCTGATGCTGAGCGAGACCCTGATCTCCCCAAGCCTCAGCTCTCCCTCAGCCAGAGCAAAGACCAGGACGCTGCCCTCGGCGCAGGGTGAGCACGCCAGCAAGGGGCTGCTCACGCCGCAGCGCAGGCACCGCGGAGAAACCAAGGCAAGCTCTTGGCCTCGCTGGCATGTAGGTCAGTGTGCCAGAAACTGAAGTCCCCATAGTCCATCTCAGGCACCTAATCATGGGTGGTCCTCCTGGGTCATTCAGAATGGCTCTCTGCATCCTTCTCCTCCAGCTCTGAGGTGTCCCTTCGAGCAAGACAATTCTCACGAGCTTTAATGGGGAGAAGGCGGCCAGAGTTAAAACAATACACAAGGGAGAGGGGAGAGGTGGAAATTTTCCATTGAAACCTACTTTTTGTGGAAAATTGGGTTTTCAACAAAATGAAAGCAGTGCTCTTCTTTTCCTGCTGTTTCGATTTTTCATCAGAAAATTAAAGAGAAGAACACTGTCACAGTTTCTTTCCCAATTTTTTTCCTTTTCAGCTTCTTTTGGCCAAAGGCTATAAAAGATATTTTGGGTCCCTCCCATGGTTTCTCAGGTTTTGTATTTTCAGCTTCCTGATGCAAACCTGGGATTCTGCGTGGGGAATTCAAACACACACCTCCCTCCACTCCCCGAGCCCTCCTTGGCTCCCTGCAGCCCTCTTGCCCCGGGCACCGACGCGTTGCAGTATTGACCCTTGCGGAGCCTTAGCAGCTACATCATTTTCCATAGGGCTTACACGGATTTCAGGTCTCCCGAGTCTCCCAGTCCTTCCACTGAAGCTATTTGCCACAACACGTGTCCCGGACGTCGTCTCCGTTTCCTCCCCTGCTGTACCTGACCGTGTGAACAGGACTCCCGCGGCACACCTTGCCCAGTGCAAAGACGCTGGGCTGCTATCACGGTGCCACGGTAAACACCAACAGCGCGCCCGGCACGTATGGCCCCGATGGAAAAGCAGTTTTGCTCCTTCCTCCACTGAAGACAGAAAGCAATTAATGCTGTCCCAGCAGCCTGGCAGCAGCCCAGGTCTTAGCAGCGAGGGGCGCGGGGCGCTGCCCCAGCCGCGGTGTTGCTACCAGCGTTCGGCCGTGGCAACTCCGACGGAGCCGACGCACCAACCTTATCAGCACTGGAGCAGTGGGACCCGGTAATTGTACGCGCTTTTCTGAGTGCTTTAGGCATCACCAATGAAAATTGCTAAATAAATTCTGCCAATTAAAAACCAACAACACCCGGTTCCCTCCGTTCTACCCGTCATTAAAGAAAGTTTCATTTATGAAATGCATTAATCGTTGGATCTCTAAAGCCCCATAAACCTGTGAACCTGTGAATCCTGCCTGGTGTATAATCTTCTAATCTCCTCCTCCTTAATCTGCTCACTATGGAAACCCCTGTCATTAGGAAACAAATGGCTTTGTGGCTGCCTTATTATTTGCAAGGCAAGATGTAAAAGAGGGCGAAGTTGATCTGGGAGGACAGTGTAAATTACCGTGGTGTTTACTTCGGTCATGTAAAAGAGCTAAACAGTGACTGGTAATAAAATAGCAATCCCGTTATCAGAGAAGAGTTTTAAAACCAGATTAAGGGGGATGCCGTTTGCGGTGTTATCGTGCCTGCCCTCTTCCTGCCGGGGTGTTTATCAGGTAAGCGACTTCAGGCAGAGCCGGGTGCGTTCATTTATTTCCAGCTCCCGGGTTGTTCTGTGAGAGGTGAAGCCACAGGCTAGCGAAAG
>NW_010529183.1:0-1139 GCF_000687285.1 Phaethon lepturus | reverse complement strand
CAGGTGGCCTGGCGCTGCGGCGCGGGGGGACTCTGCGTGCGACCTCGGGCGAGAAGGACATTTTTGCAGACCTGAGCATCGTGTCCGTCAGACCTTGCGCGTTGCGGCTCAAAACCTCATCTTGACAGGCAGAAATTGAGGCAGAAACAAGCCACAAGCTCAGGCGGGGCCTGAAGCGGAGTTTTGGGGTGCGCTGGGTTCCCCTGGGTGCTGCCGAGCCGGGGGAGCCTCGGCCCCCCACCCCGGCACGGCTCAGGTCTGCAGGTCTGAGCATGTTAAGTAGCCAATCACACTGCATTACGAGCCCAAGTAATGCTTATCATTAAACCTGTAATTTATTTCTTCTGTATTTCATAAAATGTGAAATATTACCACTCATCGGGTGCCCAGAGAGAACGGGGATGCTCCATTAAGTTCGACACTGCTCCTCCATAAGATGCAGTAATTATATGCGGCTTTTTTTACTGCTAAGTTCCGACTTGCAGATGCTAACAAAAGAAATAAGCTTTTAATCCAAACATAATTAATATGAATTACCTCCACAGTACACCCTGGCTTTGCACCATTAAACTTAATTTTTGTTTTGCATGATAATTGTGTTATCATTACCATTTATAGGAGAACTCGGGGACCTTCACTTTGTTTTCAGCCAAGACCAAAGGCACTGGAAATGGCTGTCTGCGGGCTCACTGCTGCAGAGGCCGGGGCAATCGCTGGCCTGGGGTTCGTCTCCGCCGCGGTCAGCCCTGTTGGGTCGGTTACCCGGTTCCCGCTGCGGGCGGGCAGCGGGGTCTGTGTTACAGACCCCGTAGAACTCCCATCCTCGGGATGCGGTGAGAGCCGGTGCTCGGGGCACGGACCAGGGCGCTGAAGCCTCCCCAAGCACACCCCAAAAACACCCAGCCCGGGGTCCGGGCCCCAGACCTCTGCGTTCAAAAAGCAGAGTCGGCGACCCCAGAAGAAAATCAGGGACCCTGCAGCCCCCGAGCCCGCGCGGCCGTCCTGAAGTCCCACTGCTAATTAACTGCCCAGCCCCATGTGATGAGTTTGTGCAGTCACATTTCAGGAAGGAGGGAGATGAAATCAAGTCCTGTAATTATTTATTGAAATTACAGCCACTGTCGAGGAGGACTGAATTA
>NW_010529182.1:0-683 GCF_000687285.1 Phaethon lepturus | reverse complement strand
TCCTTGGAGAACATTCCTCAGATAAAATTGGGTTCATAACTCATCAAAATATACTAAATTACAGGAAAGCTGTAAAAAGAGAAACCTATAAACTGTATGCAGATACAAGATACACTGAAAGACGTAACCATAAATCAATATACACCTCATAACAAATCTTGCTATACTTAATGTGTACAAACTATGAAGCAGATAATTACATATCAGTGTATATTTCTACAGGCTGTTTTGGTTTGGTTTTTTTTTTTTTCTCAGCCTGAGATGAAAGCTAGCATTATAGATTTATTCTAGTGGAAATGTTGATGTTTGTGTGAAGTGAACTCTTTCTTTGTTTATGTAACCCCAGGTTTTCAGCTACTTTATCAAATAACTACCTCTTCGTATTTGCTGGCTGGCAGAAAACCTTAGCTTTGTTCCACAGCTCTAGTTACGCTCAAGATGAGAGAAGAGGCATGTGGTTAAGGGGTTTTTGAAGCAGCTAAAATGCCCTAGGAGGGTTCCTATCTCTAAAGGTGGCAAATTTTGTGGTGGTGTTCTGTGGGATAAATCTCATGCAAAGGAGGAAGGAGGAAGATGGTGGTTAAAGAGCCTCATTTGTACAATACTTTCTCTCTGAAAAGACAATGCCCTTAATAATATGCTTTAGTTTTTAGTCAGCCCTGAAGTGGTCAGGCAGCTGGACT
>NW_010529181.1:556-878 GCF_000687285.1 Phaethon lepturus | reverse complement strand
CCCACACTGGAGCAGTCTCTTCCTGAAGGACTGCATGGACTGGCAGGGACACGGGCTGGAGCAGTTCGTGAAGAACTGCAGCCCGTAGGAAGGACTCACGTTGGAGAAGTTCATGAAGAACTGTCATGTGCAGGGAGACCCCATGCTGGAGCAGGGGAAGACCGTGAGGAGTCCTCCCCTGAGGAGGAAGGAGCGGCAGAGACAATGTGTGATGAACTGAGCACAACTCCCATTCGCCGTCACCCTGCGCCGCTCGGGGGGGAGGCAGAGAAAATCAGGAGTGGAGCTCAGGAAGAAGGGAGGAATGGGGGGAAAGGAATTT
>NW_010529181.1:0-267 GCF_000687285.1 Phaethon lepturus | reverse complement strand
ACTGTCTCCCCCCTGTCCAGTGGGGAGGGGGAGTGATAGAGCAGCTTTGGTGGGCACCTGGCATCCAGCCACGGTCAACCACCACACAGCTGCACTTTCAGAGCTGTGTTCTCAGCAACTTTTAAATGCAGTGACAAAGAGCAGGTTTCTCTACTTGGCATATTAAGCTTGGTTTTAGGCTTGTCTTAAAGACTGGGCTTGCTCAGTGTCTATGATCCATCCCTCCAGACACAATATTGATTCAAAAAAGTCAAAGAAATTTAAACT
>NW_010529180.1:366-588 GCF_000687285.1 Phaethon lepturus | reverse complement strand
TCCCTGCTCGCCGAGGGGCCGCCCCCCACGCGCACCCGCACGGGGACACCCTGTGCTCGCACCGCGAGGGCACCAAATCCGCGCACACCTGCACCGCGCCGGGGTCTGTTCTCCCTCCGAGGTGCCAGAAATGGCGTTCAGATAATCAATACCAGCAGCGGTCGGGTTCACAAATCGCGTATCATTCATGCAAATGGCAGATGATGAAAAATAACACTTCAC
>NW_010529180.1:0-211 GCF_000687285.1 Phaethon lepturus | reverse complement strand
CTGCCATGCTGACATTGCTTCTATTTAAATCAGCTACACACTGCGTGCGTACATCGTTTGCATAAAACAATATTCAAGTAGGGTGATTTTAATGTTCTGTGCTATTTCTGACTCTCTCTGGATTGCTGTTTGCATATATTTGCATACCCTAGGAGAATTAAACGAGGAGTATGTAAATGAGCTCGCAGGCTCTGTGGTGGAGGAGTTTCTT
>NW_010529179.1:0-1979 GCF_000687285.1 Phaethon lepturus | reverse complement strand
GGTGGGGGCACACGCGTGTGTGTGGTACTTTCACACTCAATTTGCACACTCACACCCCACGGAGCCAACAGCACGCGCCAAGCCACAGCAGCGCATAAAAGGCGTCAGCAGCACATAGGGTTCCCCGCTCAAACTGCTTGGTGGTTTTGGGGTGTTTTTCCTGAATTTAGGGGTTATTGGCCAAAGCAGCCACCCCAGTTTTAGCAAATTTTGTCCATTAACCCAACTGCTCGCTGCAGCGTCCCTCCTGCAGGCATCGAGGTGTCTGTGTGTCCTTCCATCACCCTTACTTAGATCCCTTTTCATCGAAGCCCTCAGCTACTCTTCAATCTCTTACGGGGCAGGAGGGACCAGTGTAGCTCTAACCTTTACAAAACTGCTAGATTACCCCAAAATAAAACTAATTTATTAGGTTTATCTCATCTGTAGACAGGTTATTCATCACAACAATGTATTACTCTGGGTTCTGAATGATACAAAGATACCTGGGCTGTGGGTTGCATTTAATTTTCCTCACTGCAAAATTAAATGCCCCTTCCAGCATCCTAAAAAATCAAATGTCCCAACACTAAGTTACAGAAACTTCCCTTAAATATTTAACTTTCCCCAAACACGCCGTCCAAGAGCTGCTGCTTGCCGGCAGATGGCGAGCGGCTTCTTAAAAAAAAACAACCAACCAACCAAAAAACCAAACCTCTAAGTAAAAAAAAAAAAATCCTGACACAAACATTGCGGTTTGCCCTGGCCCCCTCTGCAGCTCCCGCTCGGGTCTCCCCCTCCTCTGCCAAGCCCAAAATCTGGGCCAGGGAGCCACCAGGCACACTCACAGCCGAGTTTTGGGGGGCTGTTTATCAAAAATGGGGTTTCATGGGGTGTACGGCACTCGGAAGATGGATTTATATCCTGGGATTTCAACATTTTTGGCACCCCAGAGGGGTGGGAGATGGCATCTCCCCTCCCTGGGAGAGATGCAGAGCTCACAGGAGCGGTGTGGGTGGGAGGAAAGGGTGCAGCAGCCTCAGGCTGTTCCTACCCCATCCTCTGGGATTTTTCCAGAAGGAAACAGGAACCATGTTTTCAAGCAGCTAGTGCCTAGCATTGTTGGCTCTATCTGTAGCCTATTCAGCGTCCCAGTGGTGTTATTCTTGGATGTTTCCCTCCATCCATGCTGTAAGAAATCCCATTCCCGGCCACGGCACCCTTGTTTGAGATGTTTGAGACAGAGCATCCCACAAAACACGTGGGAGCATCGCAGATCTTTGGGGAATGTGATCTTAATGGTTGTACACGCACACCTGGGTGAACGCTGGGTTACTTACGTCCTTGTGGAGAAATTCCACATCTCCCTTCAGGTAATCTCAGCCCTCCGCAAGGCATCTGGGGCATCCGATTTGGCGGGGCACACATCTGGGATGCTGAGTAGCAACTTCTTTGGTAGATGCAGGTTTGTGGAAGACAGAGAGGATGGCGGTGTCTTCATCTGCCCCTTCCCCAGAGCAATGATGTCACCCCACAACTAGGCAGCACAACGCCATGCCAAAACGCAGACCTGGCGTGCCCAGACGTACGTACCCCCACAGGGAGAGGCTCCAGCAGCACCGAGGGCTCCCTCCGTTCCTCACCTCCATGGCGAAACGGGCACCCGCTGTCCTTTAGGAATGGGGACGGGTCCCCGCTCCTCTCCCTGCTTGGCCACCCTGCCTCAGGAGGTGGCCAGGCCGCAGCGAAGAGGCAGGGACATGGTGGGCCTGTGGTGGGCGGTGAGGGAGGCCCTAGCCCTGTGGACAGGGAGTGTCCCCGGGCCGCAACCGTGCCTCCTCGGGGAATGGCTGAGGAGGGGAAGCCCGCGAAAGGGTGAGGAGAAGGACGCCGGCCGAGGCTTGCGGGGCAGCCCGGGAGGAAAGGGAGCCGCCCTGCCACCTTCTTCTCAGAGCCGACCTCCCCAACATGGCGGCCTCGCCCGCCCACCTCTTTCAACA
>NW_010529178.1:387-682 GCF_000687285.1 Phaethon lepturus | reverse complement strand
ACCAGCCCCACGGCAGTACCCACGCCGGGACCCGCCGGCACACGCGGCCACGCCACCCCCCGCAGGTTTCCCACCACCGGGGAGCAGCGAGGGCTTCGCACCCCTCCACGCTGGGCTCCCGCGGTCCTTCACGCTGCTCTCGCGGGAGCGTAGTCTTTTGGGAGTGGAGGATGCCCGAGGGGATGGTTTTGGCTTTCAGCAGCGCCCGGGGCAGCCCGGGGGACGTGCAGGGACATGGTGGTGCAGCTTCCCGCTGGCTTCGGCGGGCTCCCCGGGAGGTACCGAGGTAGGAAAA
>NW_010529178.1:0-269 GCF_000687285.1 Phaethon lepturus | reverse complement strand
GAACCTCAGCAATATGCAGCAATAATCTGTCGTTTTCTATTCCATTGCTCAGCGAGGAGCCTCTGGGGATGGTGGGGAAGGAAAAGGACCTCAAAATAGCGGCAGACTTTCTGTGCAGCTGGAGAAGCCTTCCGGAACAAAGAAAAACCCGGAATAGAGCGAACATTCCCCTTCCCCACTGCTATCCCAGGGAAAGGGGCTGGGTGCGGGCAGCACGAAACACCCTACGCATTTACTTGGCTGGGGATAGCTGGCGGCACCCGCTTGGA
>NW_010529177.1:0-8489 GCF_000687285.1 Phaethon lepturus | reverse complement strand
TATTATATTATTTATAATAAATTAAGTTATTTACAATGAAACATTTTTTTAAAACCAACAAAACCTAGATCCCAAGGCGTTAGCACAGAATTGCAGGTGATTTATGGTGAAGGCAATTGACTGAGAAATTATAAAGAAGATTCTCTGCAGCTAAAAGTATACATTTTAAAACCTGTTCAGGTGCTTTTAAAGATTTCATTTTCCATTACATTTTGTCTTTTATTACATCATTTTGGCAGGTCATCTGACAGCATAATTGATGTTTCCATTTCAGGGCCTGTGTGTTTTAGTAATTAGCTGAAGGGGACAGACATGTTGTACAATAACAGTATTTGCGAGTCTAATTTGTAACCTGAGGTTGACAGAAGGATTCCTAGTGAATTCAGTCTGGTTGTGGATCTGGACTCTAAAAAGGCCGGAAATACAAACTGCAAGTCACATGCATCTATAGAACTGTTTCGTCTGGAGTATTTTTCTTTTGAAGAGAATGTCACCTAATTCCCCTCTCTCCCTTACCCCCTCTACAGAACTTACCTATGAAGAAGTGATTAGCTTTAAACCCCCCGACTTAAAAATGGATAGCCTGGAGATAGAACAGTGAAAACAGGCAGCCCTGTCTTGCCTTGCTGCACTATGAAGACTGTTAAAATACAACCATACAATTTAACCTGTGGTCAGACGCAGATTTTACTACCCAAAGATGTTGGAGAAGATGTGGAAAAGCAGATGCATTATACAGACGCCATATGTTGTCTGTTTTGGGCGGGTTGTTTTTTTTTTGCCTTGTAATATGAATGTATTCCCGGCTCACAAAGGGTGATAAAGAACTGCTTCGTTCTGACAAAATTATGCACTGAGTTCTGTCGAGCTGTGTGTTCTGCATGTTTCATTTTATCAGTTGTATTGCCAAAATAAAGGTGACTTTTAAAATTAATTTTAAAATTGTACATTTAAAGCATGAATGTATACAAACATAAACATAGAGGTCCATACAGGCAATCCCTTTTCTTTTCCTGGCATTTTATCTGTCTGTTTTCATATTATTTATAGTTAGTGCCTTTATGAAGAGAGAGCGTGGTAGTGAGATAGACAGAATATGCATATGTAGTCATATCTGTGGTGGTCTTACAACTTTTCTGGATGTCTCTCAAGCGATCTTAACACCAGTTGAAAGTCAGTAGAAATAAATCTTTGTCTTCTGTTGCCATTCAGGTGTCTGTTCTCATTATTTTCCCCATGTATATTTTTTCAATCTGCACAATACCCGTTTGTGAGACCATTTTACTTCCCGATGGTACTCCTAACCCTGCCATCACTGGAGTGCTGGGGAATTTGCCCAAATTTACAGGAAGGCGCCCTGAAGGCACCACGGCAGATCTCTGTAGTCTCCTGCAAGCTTCAGCAAAGGCTATCACAAACGGCAGTTCAAGAGTCCCCCGTTCAGTTCGCAGCTTTGAATTCAATATTCCTCATTGTCTTATTTTCCTTCACGTAATCCTTGGGAAAATAATCTAATAATTGCTATTGGAAGACAAGACAAAACAAGATTTAAGAATTTGTGAAAAACTAAATATCCATCTCATCAGAGTTTCTTTGTAAGCAGAATTGTAAAGGTTTTCCAGCTCTGAGAAGTTGGAAAAGTAAATAATAAATTGCAGGATACACCAGATACCAAAATGTCTTAAAGAATTAAATTTATCTCATTTCTCCACTGAAGGCATAATACTGAAACAGGAATATCCTTAGGCATGAGGCCTCTTGTGGTGTACTGGCTGTGTCTTTCTCCATACTTGTGATTCACAGTTGTTCAACGTTGTTCATTTTTGCGTCTCGTTCTCGCACTGTCAAGAGTCTCGTTTTGGAGGTGGCTTTTTATATTATTTAGGTTTTCTGCAACTTTTGTCATTAAGATTCAGTTGTACAGCTATTACATGAGGTAATGGATTCTACTGCATTTATTTACCTTCCTCTGTATCTTTTCTATGTAAAAAAGAGAAGCTTTTTCTTAATAAACAGATTTTAAAAAAATTAAAAGTCCAACAACTTTGGTTTTTTTCAGAAATACTTGATACAGTATTTTTTGTCATCTTTGAGAAACAGAAATAAGCATTCCATCAACGTGCTCCTAATTTGTGGACTAAGTGATGGACTGTTGTTGATAATGTTGGCCGATTATCTGATACATGCATCCAGTAGAATGCAGCCATTTGCATTCAACTTTCTATGGGGTATATTAATCTGAAAGTAAATGCTTCCGTGGATTTCCTGCAAGTCCTCTGAATTGTCTGGTTGTCGTTACTTTGGCTTCCTATGAAGCTAGATGAGGCCTGTAATGGTCATGCAATGACTTAACTTCATGCTGACTAAAATAGGTGAAAAGGCTGTAAATCCTTAAATGATTTGTCAGACTGCAGAATGAAAATAATCACTTAGTCATGTCTTAAATACATTTTTTTCGTTTGTCTACCAGTTAACAGAAAAGTAGCTCAGTGCTTTATTTTCTCTGAACTCTGGTAACGAACTTGCTAGCCTGTTCTGCAGCTCTGTTCCAGCTGGAAGGGCAAGGATTAAATAAAGATAATTAATTTAGTGTGGGATTTGTCCCATCGTTTGTTTAATCTGGTTTCCTGGCTATGAGGGTGGCCGTCGGCAAATGTTTCACAGGATGTGTAAAACTCTGGTAGGCAAAGACCAGACGGTCTGCGCTTGCTGGAGCTCTGCTACTTGAGGTAGAAAGAAAGTTTTATATCGCTTCCAAAATTGGTTCTTCTGGCAACTCTGAATCTTCTTTAACTGGATAGTTACAATTTCAAACAAAAAAATATATTTCCTTTTACATTCAGAGATGTAATTTTTTCTAGGAGATAAATTATGTAGGAAGAATATGGCCATAGCCACACTTAAAGTAATCAAAGGTGACAGTAATGGGTAACGAGCTCAGCTATCATCTCATTTTAATGTCAAGAAAAACGGTCGGGAGAGAGACATCTTTTCCCTAGATTTGCAAACTGAAGGCAATTTCTTAGACCTCAACAGCCACTAATTAAAGTTATTTCTCTAGAACAGGTAACCGATTCCCGTGTGGTAATCCAACGTGGGACTGCAGTGTGCTAAGTTTATCAGTTTACAACAGCAGGACAGGGTAATTGGAAAGCCGGTACCCCACTGGGACAGAAAGGTGGAAGGCTTTGCGCTAACAGTGCTTATCGTTTGAGCACAGATGGAAAAAAAAAGGTTTGTCAACCAACACAAACAGGCAGAGGGAGGTAAACATCTAGGAGTGAGGGCTTTGTCATGCTCGGTGAACCTGTAAGACCTTACGATCACTTAAAAATAAATTTTAAAGAGTAAATAAATATAAAAGTAAGGATTTTATTTTCTAAAAAGTTATTTGCTTAAAAGGTCTTTAATGAAGGCATTGTTTACATGGCCCAAATTTTATTTGCAAAACTTGTGGAGCCTCTTTAAACTCTGGGCTTTTAATCTCCTGACACCACTCTTACTCTCCTTATTACAATTGCGATTTTGTAGGTCGTCTCTACATTGCATATACGTCTGAGGAGAGAGTCATAGGTTTTAGTCCACGCTAGTTTGCCGTGCTCATCATCCCTGACCGCCTGCGGAGCACAGAAGGGACGCGCGGAGGAGCACGGCTGGGCAATGCTCGTGCAGGCGGCAGCTCAGGCTTCCGCTGCGGGGGGGCACAACTTTCCAAGGGCCTTCTCTGGTTAATTACTGTCATTGTTAACAATTTACTTCTAATCTGAATTTACCTAATTTTGTCTCTCACTCATGAGAGCTGGTTATCCTTCCACCTACTGCATTGAAGTTACTTGGGTTTTTTATCTCATCTAATCAGTGTTAAGTGCAACCCCAAGTATAGTAATTTTATCATCATTGGAAGCAGAGTCTTGAAAAAGGAAAAAAGAAGTCTTTTACGTAGGTCTCAATATTTGACGTGCATAAGTACACACTGTGTTCCTTTTAAAATCTGCATCTTTATTTTTTAAGCTCTCTACCTCACCAGCAACGAAGCCCAGCAGCAGGAAAATGATATGCCACAGCCAAAGCAGAAATAAAGACAAGACTAAAGAAATCTCAAATTTACAATGTGCTAACGGAAAGAAAAAACAAGGATAGTTCAGAGAACAAGCACAGCGTGTCACTTGCCATAATACACAGAATTCCCTCTTCCCAGAACATACAAAGGGGCTACACAAGTATGAAATGGCAGGATCACTAATAACTTTTGAGAATTTACGGGGGGGGAATAATAGGAATTAGGCAATCAACTCTGATATATGAAAAAATGTATCGTGCACCGGTAGGTCAAAAGCCATTATTTGGACAGCATTGTTGCAGAATTCCCGTTAGTGCTCTTGGTGCGTTTCTGGTGCAGTGCAAAAGATGAAAGGAAGAGAGAAGGAGGGTTAGAATCATGGATTAAGTGTCGGATTGGTTGGAAGGTCAGCATTCATATAGGAAACTCACAATATATTCCCTCCTTGTAGTGAAAATTTGGACCCTTTTAGGGTCATCCTACACGCTGCAGGATCCGACAGTGAGCTCACCCTGGGGACAAGGCGGGGGACAACCCTTTCAAGGACGAAATGCTGGCAGCAAAAGCACCTTTGGCAGAGGTGGGGAGCAGTCAATACAAAAGCCACTTCCTTCCTTTCTTCCCGTCATGTGTGCTCCTGGACCATAACAAGAAAACAGACCTCCACCTTCCCGACGCTCGGGACCTGGTCAAAGATGACTCTCTTCAAAAAGTACCGTATTCAGCCGCAGGCTCAAATCACTTACGTATCCTTTGCCACATCTGTAAATTGCTAATTTGGCCCAAGAATCCCTGACAGATGAGCAGGGGTAAAGATGTAGCTCTCCCTAAAAGAGAATTGAACCGTAAATTGGAGAAGGCGTGTCCTCTGGTAGCAGCAGAAAGGAATTCAGCCTCGGCAAGGTCAGTCTCCTTAGGAAGGAATTAACAGCTCTGCTTTAAAAGCAGCTGCTTGTTTCTCTTGCATGCGACTCGTGCTGCTAGTGTTTATGGAGGTAGAGCAACTCTCTAAAGCTGGTCCTTAGAACATCAGCATGCTCGCCCACGTGAGAGCGCCAAGTGTCATTAATTTATGAGTCTAAGCAAAAAGCGTAAGGGTTTTTATGGGACTAGTACCAAGAGACTCGGAAATCTGCATTAGTGTAGCTGCCACTGACCTTCTTTCTGCTGCAAGATAAAATATTGAACTGATATGCCTAAAAGGGTCCAAGTTTTCACTACAAGGAGGGAATATATTGTGAGTTTCCTATATGAATGCTGACCTTCCAACCAATCCGACACTTAATCCATTATACGGGAAATTTCTACATGAGTGAAACTGTTCAATTAGGCTCCAATCCTGCATGCATATAAAACCTTCATTTTGCACTCGCATAGTCCCCCACCTTCAATTACTGTCACAAATTAAGATGTGTACCATAGTACAGAGGTTTTAGCTAGTCCTTTAGGTTCCGATTTGATCACAAGTAATACCACATGTGGTAGCAAATACTGAATCGCAGTGGCATCCCTGAGACAAGTACACATCAACTCTGCCGTAACTGGCAGCCTCCACTGAGCCATACTTCGCTCCTTATAGAATAACATCCTGTAGATTAGCACTAAGTAAGTCAAGCATTGGAACAGGCTGCCCAGGGAGGTGGTGGGGTCACCATCACTGGAAGTGTTCAAAAAACGTATGGACGCGGCACTTCAGGACATGGTTTAGTGGGCATGGTGCTGTTGGGTTGATGGTTGGACTTCATGATCTTAAAGGTCTTTTCCAACCTTAATGATTCTGTGATTCTGTTTTATAGAACTAAAGTATTCATATGTGAATTGGTGTATCAAGAATAAAATGACCATGTGAAAGACATCTTACAGGCACAAACAGGTAGAAAGGTGGGAAGATGCTTGATTTTCCCAAGGACCTTGTATGATCTCCTGCTTTCCCCTGGTTGAACCCATGTTGCCAGTGCCTGCACTGGGGGATCAAGGTCCAGATCAAGGCACTTACACAGATGTGCCTCCTTCACCCAGGGCCCAGCAGCCAGCCCGCAGCTCAGCTCCTGACAAAATAAGCTGGGCTGTTTTATCACTGCTAATGAACAGTTTGTTGTGAGCAGCACTGCCATCAAACTCTCTCACCAGACTCCGTACCTGCCGAACTTCCTAGGAAAACATGGTGAACTTTCTCACGGCTTTCTTGCAGAGCTCCTGCTCCGGCACCAAAGCCTCACGTCCAGGCTGGAGTGTAAATTGAGTTCTCAGTCCCCAGAGGGATTAGAAAGACTACTGTACACATCCCATCTACCTCATACGCGTTGCAGCTAATGGCAATCTTCCAATACATTGAAAGTTGGCTCTTTAAAAAACAAAAGAGGTGTCAAAATGAATTCATGGTAACAACTTTGCCATCCTGCCATTTACAGGATAGGCATTAGGGAAGGGAGATTTTTGCATCATTACTGCATTTATTATCTTTTATTCATGATGTCTGAAGAAGGTCCCTTTTTGTTCTATAAACTTTACAATAAATATATGCCAAAAGCAGAAACATCTGACAGCATTCCTTTTTAAATTCACCTTGTCAAGTACACACTGCCTGGGACAAGATATGGCCATAGTATTCCATTAGTCTCATCACAACAGAGTGTCTTTGGAAAATACATCATCATATATCCAGTCAAGCCTAGCAGGACGCTGAGGCTTAGCATTTTCTGATGATGCTATTAAGATCTACCAGCTGTGGAGGGATCCGAGTTTCTCCTCTCACTCCTTTTATAGACACTTTAAATGGTTTTATTAGAGAAAGCTTCCCTTTCTTAAACCAGGGCTGATTCCCTAGTCTTTTATCAGTTTATCAGTAAGTTTATCAGTTCATCTGTTACATGCATGACGATGAGAAAAAGCAGTCTTGTATTTGACCTATGCTGCTACTTCATCCATCTACAGCAAAGCATACCTAAATAGGTACATGAAGGAAAAACATTGGGGAAACAGCATTGGCCAATTTTGTCACTGAATTTAAAATGCCTTACAAAAGTTGCTCTGTAATCTTCTCAGCTTCTGCACAAGAGTGATGTTGTCTTGGTGCTGGGTTAGTACTTTCATCTACTGTACCAAAATCATATACTTTCTGCCTTGGTAAAAAGCAAGTAGTAAGAAAGTATCATTTTGCCATAACTGGATAAAGAAAAATAGGCAAGGGATCAAAAGCAGAACTCATCCTTACTTTACTAGAGACATATATACTTGTCATTAAAGGTAATTTAACTAGAGGACTGGCTGAAAAGTGAGTGGAAGTTAAAGCTGCTCTATCCTTCACCTTGCCCATATCACATTTCACTGCAGCTATCATCTGAATAGCAACCACGGCAGCAAAGTGATGTCAGAAATTAAAAAAATAATCTAATAAATCTGCTGGGATGGTGGATTTTAAGAGCAAACGTGTATCATTAATCGAACACTTGACATGAGCCTCATATTAGCTGCCAAATGTCAGCAGGTTGGTTTCTGTACTGACTAAACCAGGGGGGTCCAACAGGTCACCAGTCGGCAGAGAGCAGCGCTGGGAGACACAGCAACCGGGGGGAAGGATGTTAGTCCAGGCTTAGTGAATTTGCAGTGCTGCTCTGCAGGCAACCTCAGAAGCAGCGTTTTCCTCCTGTACCCGCCATGTAGCTGACAGAGGAGGGAGGGCAGAGCTGCTCTTCCACGTGCGGTAGCGAGGCACAGAAAGGTCTGGGCCCATGGCAGCTACCAAAAGGCATGGGGAACAACGACACTTGGCCAGATTGCCCCTTTGGAGCTAAGCCACAAACTGAACTCTAGTGACAGCAAGTCTGAATTATCTAACCTCAGCAACATTGCTCAGGGGTGAAGTCAGTCAAAACAAAGGCTTTACCAGACCCCAAAGGACAAGAATTTTAATTATATTCACAGAGAGAACATGTAAAACATTTTTTAAAGTAGGTCTTTGCCTTACACGTGCCGGTCCAGGCCTATTTACTACAGAAACGTTGAGCAGGTTGCTATTCTCTGCGGTCAGGCACGGCGACTCTTCCAAGCTGCTGCTTGAACCGTCGTCCCGTATCGCAGCAGCCACGCACGGGACTGCCTGCACTGAGCCACCGAGTCACCCGTGTGCTTGTTTCTACTTAGCTATACGAAATATTGGTGAAACTCGGGGCCTGACCCTGAGATGAACTGGGAAGTCCTCAGCTGCACACCTTTCTGCAAAGGTCGTCTGGAAGCTCGCTTTTGTACTCCCAGCAAACGCAGTTCCTGGACGCTTTCGTGTCAAAGTCGGTTTGACTTTATCTTTTGGGGATCTTAGCAGGTCCCCAAACCAGGCAAACCGAGCGAAGTGCCACGCCGTGGCGCGTACCCGCGCGAAACGAGGGCTGGGATGGATTTGCCTTCAGCGCCGGAGCAAGCGCTTCTGCCG
>NW_010529176.1:4816-5050 GCF_000687285.1 Phaethon lepturus | reverse complement strand
ACTACCATGAGACGGACTGTTTCATTTCTTAATATCAGGCTGAACTTCCTCCACATCAAAAAGATTTATTTCTGTACTTAATTTTTCCGATACATAATTTCTCGCTCAGAAATCGAGCTGACGTTTCTGTATGACGCTAATGCAGCTCTGTAAAACCGCCTTATGTATTTCTGTCTTCCCACGGACGACGTGAGGTGGCGGGGGGCGGCAGGGCTCCTGGGAACCCCGCAGACC
>NW_010529176.1:4241-4673 GCF_000687285.1 Phaethon lepturus | reverse complement strand
GATACTGCTTTTCTCTGCAGCCACCCCTGCTCTCCTTCAGCTGTTACATGGAGGCAGAGCAGTCCTGTGTTTCTCTCCTGCCCGCAGTACACCTTTTCCAAGCTTCAGGAAGGACTGTTGCTTCCCAAGCGGTAATTCCAAACCCCAAACTATCTTCCCCAGTTACCCGGTTTTCCAGGTCAGGTTTGTGGACCTGCCTCTATACTGCTTTTCTCTGCAGCCACCCCTGCTCTCCTTCAGCTGTTACATGGAGGCAGAGCAGTCCTGTGTTTCTCTCCTGCCCGCAGTACACCTTTTCCAAGCTTCAGGAAGGACTGTTGCTTCCCAAGCGGTAATTCCAAACCCCAAACTATCTTCCCCAGTTACCCGGTTTTCCAGGTCAGGTTTGTGGACCTGCCTCTCCTGGGTCGCAGCTGGAGCAGCGGGCACTGC